>NC_057801.1:631603817-631724317 GCF_018294505.1 Triticum aestivum
CGGGCTTCGGCGGCGCGGCGAAGTGGTCCGGCCACGTGGCGGCACCGGAGTGGTCGGGGGCGCCGGCGGACGTGTCCGGTCAGGCGGCGGACATGTCCGTCGGTGGCTGGGAGCTGTTTTTTTTTAGCTAGGGTTTGAGACGAGGGGATCCGGGATTTGGAGGAGGGGGTCTATATATAGGCATAGAGGGAGCTAGGAGAGTCCAAATGAGGTGCGGTTTTCGCCCACACGATCTTGATCGAACGCTCTAGGACATGGAGTAGAGTTTGGCGGGTTTTGGGCCAAATTTGGGGGGTGTTGGGCTGCAACACACACGAGGCCTTTCCGGTCCCTCGGTTAACCGTTGGAGTATCAAACGAAGTCCAAATGACCCGAAACTTGACAGGCGGTCTACCGGTAGTAAACCAAGGCCGCTTGGCAAGTCTCGGTCCAATCCGGAAATGTTTAAACCCCACACACGAAAGAAGACTAGAAATGACCACCGGAGGAGAACGAAGCGCCGGAATGCAAAACGGACAACGGGGAAAATGCTCGAATGCATGAGATGAACATGTATGCAAATGCAATGCACGTGATGACATGATAAGAGATGCACGAAAAAGAAAAACAACACACGGAGACAAAGACCCAAACCCGAGAAATAAATATAACTTAGCGCCAGAGACGGCAAGAGTTGGATACAAATATGGAAAGTATATCTGGGGCGTTACAGAAAGAGGGGGTCGTGAGGGGAGGGGTGCAGGGTAGTGCGGGATGCGTCCACGAGTGCACAGTCGGGAAACAATGCGGTAGAAGTGCCACAACGTGAGCAGTATGCAACAGAAAGTTGTTTCCGCACTATTGCTGCTCTGGCATGTGTAGTTACCACCGCCATCATCAGCATCGACATGGTCTCGAGCCTAGGGACCGATGTTTGGGCTGCAATTTGGTATGGCCAGGTCCCTAGGTGTTTTGTAGGATCTGCGAAGATTTCAGATGAAATGACACTTCACTAACATGGTGCAAATTTTCTACTGCTGAGATTTGAAGGAAAAGATAGTTTGGGTATCAAATGGAAAATCTTGGGGCTGAAACTAATGAGGTGTACAGACTACAAAAAAAGTTTGGGGTCAATACTCAAAGGTTAGATACGAGAAAAAAAATTGTTACTTTGGGGAGTTTTGGAAACAAAAAATTATACTGGAGCATCTCATGTTTTAGCATAGTTGGAATACACATGATCATAAGATACTACCATAATTTTCTTGGCAGAAATTTTTTGTCTAAAAAGGTGCCTCTTCACAAAGGGGTTCAAAAAGCGCTTATTTTCAAGAAAAATTGCTTACTCAACTATCTTGGCCTTGTAATATTTATATTGGAAGAGAATATATAGTTAGAAAAGATTTGACAAGTTAAGCTCAAGCTCATTTTCCTTCTGGAAAATGGGCTAACCATTTTCTGGAATTAATCCAGAGAAAGAATACAAAGCTAATAAGTGTTAGATGTGTATATTTCCTTGTGTACATCCCCATTGTATAAGGGGATTTTCTGCACTTTACCACTCTGTATATGTACTGGCCTTTGGCCCTCAGAAAGGGTCAGTTGCTGCTTATCCAACATGGTATCAGATGTTAGGTTTCTCCCTCTCCCACATGCTGCAACTCCGTGCTAGCTCTCCTCCCCCGATTCGCTCCGTCACATTGCTGTCCACCGCCTGATCCTCCTCGCCGCG
The DNA here is from genome assembly GCF_018294505.1 of Triticum aestivum. Classification (NCBI taxonomy): domain Eukaryota; kingdom Viridiplantae; phylum Streptophyta; class Magnoliopsida; order Poales; family Poaceae; genus Triticum; species Triticum aestivum. Next base: position 631,605,529 of record NC_057801.1, read on the forward strand.
GACCCGCCGGGGCCTACTAGCCCTGTGCCCGGCCTCTCCGTCAGCCTCAGCCGATCCTCGTCGTGGATCCGGCCAGGACCTGCTCTTCCCGTGCACGGCCGGGGCTCCTCCTTGTCCCTCGTCGCGGATCCGGCCGGGACCTGCTCGTCCCGTGCACGGCCGGGGCTCCCGCTCGTCCGCCCCTCGTCGTGGCTCCGGCTGGGATTAGCTGTTGTTGCTCCGCTCGTCCGCCCCTCCTCCGGTCGGGATTTGCTGTTGCTGCTCTGTACAGGTCGTTGTTACCTGGCATCGATCCAGTGGCCGTCTTCCTCGAGCGCTGCTACCTCCTCAGGCCGCTCGTGAGCGGGGCTCCTCTTGCACACAGTTCGGGCCCCTCGTTCCGAATACAGTTCGAGCCCCTCGCTCCGGATTCTATTCGGGCATTCTGCATTGACCACAAAAAAACAAAGAGAAAAAAACAGAGACGGGAAGAGTGACTCCCTCATGTCCTCCTCGGGCTATGTCACTGTTCCTCGGTGCTCGGTGATCTTCGATGGCACCAACTATGCCGAGTTTGCGGGCTTCATGCGTATTCACATGTGCAGTCTTCTGCTGTGGGGCGTTCTCTCTGGAGAGGTATCCTGTCCGGCCTGCCCTGTTGCTCCGGTTGCTCCTGTTCTGCCAGTCCCACCGGTGCTTGCTGCTGAGGCTTCTCAGGCTGATCAGGATGCAGCCAAGGATTTTGATGATGCTGAAGTTGCTACCTATGATCAACAGGTATCTGCATATTCGGATGCTCTTTCTGTCTATCGGGATGATCTGTCTGCTTACACTCAGTGCTGCAATGATGACGCTCATGCTGCTGCTGTTCTCACTGTGAGTGTCCTCCCCCAGTTTGCTTCAGAGTTCATGGGCCTCGGCACTGTTCCAGCGATGTGGTCCTATCTCTGTCAGAGCTATCAGCCCTCTGGTGATGCTCTGTACCTCTTTGTAGTGCGTCAGGAGCATGCTCTTCAGCAGGGTGACTCGTCTGTTGATGAGTTCTACTCTCACTGCTCTACCATCTGGCGACAGCTTGACTCACTGCGGACAGTTGTTTGTGGCACTTGCCGTTGTTGCCAGACTACAAGGTCTGACTTGGAGTTTCAGAGGGTTCATGAGTTCTTATCTCGCCTCCGTTCCAAGTTTGAGCCTCGTCGTGCTCACTTGCTTGCTCGTGGTCGGGTTCCTATTTCGGAGGTGCTTGTAGAGCTTCGTGCTGAGGAGACACGCCCCCGGCCTGCTGGTCTGCTTGTGGTTATACTGTTCTTGCTGCCCGCGCTCCTATGTCTTCTGACCCACCGCTTCTGCCCACACCTCCAGGGGGGCGGGTTACCCTTCTTCAGTAGAGGGTTGGTCGCGCTCGCACACCTTCTGTGGCTACTGCAACCGGCCAGGTCACCCAGAGTCGGATTGTCACAAGAAGCGAAGAGACCTGAAGCGATCTTCTTCCAGTTAGACTCATGCGTCTTCCTCGACTTCGTCGCTCACTGGCTAGGATATTATGCGGCTCAAGCGGATGTTAGCTTCATCTGGTTCTTCCTCGACGGGTTCTGTTGCCACTATGACATCCACCACCACTCCGCCACCGCCGGATCCTACTCAGTCAAGTACATCCTCGTGGGTTCTGGATTCTAGAGCTTCTTTTCATATGTCTTCTGATTCTTTTGCTTTATCTTCTCTTCGACATCTTGATTTTCCTCTTAATGTTCTCACTGCCGATGGCACACCTCTTCCTGTTACTAGCCGTGGCATCCTTTCCACTCCGTCCTTTTCGGTTCCTAGTGTGTCTCATGTTCCACGTCTTACCATGAATCTTTTTTCCGCTGCCCAACTTACTGATTCTGGTTGTCGTGTCATTCTTGACGCTGACTCTTGTTCTGTTCAGGATCGTCGCACTCAGGCTCTGGTTGGCGCTGGTCCTCGGCGCCGTGAGTCTGAGGGCCTTTGGGAGGTTGACTGGCTTCGTGTTCCTTCCGCTACTGCCTCATATGCCAGTTCCCATGCTCTTGCTGCTTCTTCGTCTGCGTCCTTCCAGCAGTGGTATCATCGCCTTGGTCACATCTGTGGCTCTCGCTTATCTTCTTTAGTTCGTCAGGGCCTCTTAGGGTTTGTATCTGGAGATGTTTCCTTACATTGTAATGGTTGCAGACTTGGCAAACAAACGCAGTTACCTTATCCTACTAGCGAGTCTGTATCTCAGTGTCCTTTTGACTTAATTCATTCTGATGTCTGGGGTCCTGCTCCCTTTGATTTGAAAGGTGGTCATCGTTACTATGTTTTGTTTATTGATTATTTCTCTCGCTACACTTGGCTCTACTTCATGAAATCTCGTAGCGAGGTTCTCTCTATATACAAACAATTTTTTGCCATGGTTCGCACCCGGTTTTCCACGCCTATTCGTACTTTTCGTGCTGACTCCGCTGGAGAGTATATCTCCCAGCTGTTGCGTGGTTTTCTCGCGGAACAGGGTACTCTTGCCCAGTTCTCCTGTCCTGGTGCTCATGCTCAGAATGGCGTTCCCGAACATAAGCATCGTCATCTGCTTCAGACGGCTCGTGCGCTGATGATTGCCGCTTCTCTTCCACCCCACTTTTGGGCTGAGGCTGTTTCTGCATCCACCTATCTCATCAACATTCAGCCATCGACTGCTCTGCAGGATGGTATTCCTTTAGCTTTGTCCTTCTTGCCCAGCGAGAACGCACCAAACTGACTGCTCAGTTGGTTGAGTGTGTTTTCCTTGGCTACAGTGATGAGCACAAGGGCTATCGCTGTTGGGTCCCTGTTGGTCGCCGCTTGCGCATCTCGCGTGATGTGACCTTTGACGAGTCTCGCTCTTACTACCCACGTCCTTCTTCCTCGAGCTTCTTCGTGGATGATATTTCTTTTCTTCTTCTTCCCAATACACCCTGCTATGTGCCTCATATTTCACCTCCTCCTCCTGCACCTCTTCTTCCTTCTCCTTCACCACCGACCCCATCTTCCCCATCCTCCTCCTCCATCTCTACACCCTCAGTCCGTCGCCCTATCTCCCCGTTTCCTCTTCACTATACTCGTCGCCCTCGTACTGAGGAGGCTTCTCCTCATGTGCCTGACGCGCCTTCCACCTCTGGTGCCCCTCCGTCCATGCCTCCACCAGTTCATAACCTCCGTACTCGGCCTCGCCCTCCACTTGATCGCTACTCTGCTGATCGGTACGGTCTCTCTGTTATTGCTGAGCCCACCTCCTATCGGACTGCCATGACTCAGCCTTAATGGCACCTTGCGATGACCGAAGAGCTTGCTGCCCTTGAGCGTTCTGGCACATGGGATCTGGTTTCCCTCCCTTCTGTTGTTCGTCCCATCACCTGCAAGTGGGTCTACAAGATCAAGACTCGCTCCGATGGTTCTTTTGAGCGTTACAAAGCTCGTCTTGTGGCCCGTGGTTTTCAGCAGGAGCAGGGACGCGATTATGATGAAACATTCACTCATGTGGCCCACATGACCACTTTCCGCACTCTTCTTGCTGTGGCTTCTGTTCGTCATTGGTCCATCTCTTAGCTTGATGTCCAGAATGCCTTTCTCAATGGCGAGTTGCGTGAGGAGGTTTATATGCAGCCACCCCCGGGGTACTATGCTCCTGAAGGTATGGTCTGCTGACTTCGTCGCTCTCTCTATGGTCTCAAACAGGCCCCTCGAGCATGGTTTGAGCGCTTTTCCTCTGTGGTGACTTCTGCTGGTTTCTTGTCCAGTGATCATGATCCCGCGTTGTTTGTTCACACGTCTCCTCGTGGTCGAACTCTTCTGCTTCGCTATGTCGATGACATGATCATCACTGGTGATGACTCTAAGTATATTTCCTTTGTTAAGGCTCGCCTTCGCGACCAAATCCTCATGACCGATCTTGGTCCACTTCGCTATTTTCTTGGGATTGAGATCTCCTCGACCTCTGATGGCTTCTACATCTCCCAAGAAAAATATATTCAGGATCTTCTTGCTCGCGCTGCTCTTGGTGATGAGCGCATAGTTGTGACTCCTATGGAGCTCAACGTTCAGCTTCGTGCCTCTGATGGTGACCCTCTTCCTAATCCCACTCGCTATCGTCACCTCGTTGGTAGCCTTGTCTATCTTGCTGTTACGCGTCCTGACATCTCCTATCATGTCCACATCCTGAGTCAGTTTGTTTCAACCCCCACATCTGTCCACTATAGTCATCTCTTTCGTGTTCTATGATATCTTCATGGCACGATCTCTCAGCGCCTTTTCTTTTCCCGCTCCAGCGCTCTTGAGCTCCAGGCCTACTCTGATGCTACCTGGGCTAGTGATCCCTCTTTCGACGCACGCTGTTTGCTTACTGTGTCTTTCTTGGTGGCTCTCTTATTGCCTGGAAGACAAAGAAACAGACTGCAGTTTCTCGCTCAAGTACAGAGGCTGAGTTGCGAGCCATGGCTATGTTGGCGGCTGAGGTGATCTGGTTACGGTGGTTACTTGAGGACTTTGATGTGTGTGCTACTACCTCGACTCCTCTACTGTCAGACAGTACTGGTGCTATCAGTATCGTGCATGACCCGGTGAAGCATGAGCTCACCAAGCACATTGGCGTGGATGCCCACTTTGTGTGTGCTGCTGTGCAGGATCAGACTCTCGCTCTTCACTATGTGCCCTCTGAGTTACAGTTGGTTGACTTCTTCACGAAGGCATAGACTAGAGCGCAACATGGCTTTTTCCTCTCCAAACTCAGTGTTGTTGATCCACCATGAGTTTGAGGGAGGGTGTTAGATGTGTATATTTCCTTGTGTACATTCCCATTGTATAAGGGGTTTTGCTGCACTTTACCACTCCGTATATGTTTATCGAACAATAAGGTGTCAAATTTGTGAAATTTGGTATGTGACAGTAACGCCTAAAACATTAGGTATGTCGAGCAAAATTGTAGTGTGAGCTTGACCATGATACTTATCTCGTCTACAGGTTTACACATGATACGCTTGTGTGTGCTTCACATTTCGTGACTTAAACAACTAATCGAACAATATACCTCTTTTTATCACAGGAAAAGAAAATTCTACACACCTCTGAGTTTCTCTAAGGGGATGTTTGGAGCGGTTATAGTTTGTGTGTACCCACATGTATTTGTATCTCAAGCGAGAACAAAACATCGGTAGATATTCAAAACTTACAATCATTTCAAATAGACCTTTAAAAGTAAAAAGGATAATTATATTCTTATGAAAAGGGGTGATACCTGAAATCTATTGAGAACATTGGCGATTGTTTCACACCCATGGTTAGATGAATGATATGATGAAACAAGCTAAAACCAAAATAGAACATGCGCCTTGCAATAAAAAAATTAAATGGACTAACTCAATGAAATTTAACAAGGCTTCCGATGCACGCTTCAAGTTTATGAAGCAATACACATTTTCCTCCTAATTACCTAAGTAAACCAACATTCCAAATAAATACGCCATGAAAGAAAACTGGTACATCTACTCAATGGCTTGTCCATGAGACTGGGAGATAGTAGCCTATATGATTTCAACAAAGTAATTGTCGAGCATATCAGCAATAATGCATCACCTTTAGTGGCCTTCACCAAAGAAGTCATAGATCGACAACAATGTGTGTGTTGGGGATCTTGGGACTCTCCGTCTCCCAAGAGATCGACCCTGAGCTTGATGGCCTCGCGGAGCCAACTCTCCCGACGCGGCGGGTCTTCTTGCGATTTGCAAAGGTGGGATACTGTGGGAATAGATTCAGAAGCACAGGGCGGTGGGAGTAGGCGTCAGACGCCCCGTAGCTGCCGGCGACCGGGGAGGACTGGAGTACGCGCATTTGTTGTGTGTTGGAGTCGTTCGAAAATGCTGCCCGGTAGTACATGGCGGCCTGTGCTTGTGCATGTACATTGCCATGCGCCATCATCTCCGCACTCGGATACACTATCTTCGGCTGCATCTGTGAGTAGTAGGTTGCATTAGCCGCGGCCTGTGCTGCTGGCCTTGACATGTAGCATGGCTGCTGCATGTACATTGCTGCAAGAAAAAGGAATATGGACCCAACGAAAAATATGTCAGTATAACCACAATTTTAAATTTTTAATGCATGTTTGGATTGAGATCTTTTGTGTGGTTCCCGTATTTTGCTCAGCGTCGAGCATAATATCGGGAAGCAGAAAGCTCATAAACTTACGCTGAATATCCAAACAGATTTCTCTTGATAATAAATAAAGTTGGTTTCGTTGAAACTCAAAGAAACAGGAGCAATATAAACCGATCATGGTCATTTTGATCAAGTTGATAAATAAAAAATGGTACAAACACAAACTACTCGCTGCTGGATTGGCTGGCACGCGTCGTTCCACTGTCAAGCCCACAAGAAATTTTCCATCTTCCTACAATATGGGCAGAATTTCTCGCTAGGTCTGGACACGTCGGTGTAGGACGGTTAATTCCATCCATTCTGGGGCATGCGCGCATGCATGTACAGTGCATAAAAGATAAAAAGAGCTACAGAAGGTAGCAGCAGCAGGATGCATAGCCTAGCCCTGCAACGTAAAATCGTGTGACCATGACTGCGAGGGTTTCCCTGCTCCATTGACACTCTACGCAGCGACACTTCGAGGGCAGGATGAGAAGGAAAAGGCTTCTCCTCAACTGACTCTTCAGCGTTTGATCGTGCGGCGCGCAACACCCTTCTGACCAGGAAGAGGTGTTTGCAATCTTGGTTGTGTTGCAGGCAGCCGAGCGTAATACGGGGCGTGTTGCGGATTGACCAGCCGAGCGCAATACAGGGCGTGTTGCGGACCGACCAGCCGAGCGGTACGCGTACTACGAATCAGCCACACACGCACGGATTGACCAGCCGGTTGACACATAGTGCTGGCAAAGACGATAAACAGCAGGTGCTACTACAAGCGAAAAGATGGAGCTACCTTGCATCCGTGCGTGCACATCGTGAGCAAAACTGCATAAGAATATAACCAAGCAAGCAAAGCAACCTTGTGCATGCATGCATACGAACAAAACTACCAAAGGGACATCACAAAACAGACAAAACAGATAGTACAGGTACGTGCTACTTCATTTCACTTTCTGAAACGACGACTATAGATGAGTCAGCATTCATGCGTGCTAGTAATTTGCCCAGATGGATGCCATTCCATCCAATCACATGACCAGCTTTGACCAGCAGATGCATGAAAGCCGCGGGGGGTTGCAATGGAAAGTTGTAGATGCATATCCCTTCCAGCTAAATCCCAAACGTAAAGCTAGGCTAAGAAACGTACAGGCGCATTTGGAAGCTAATCAATCAAGACGTACATGCCAATTGCCAAAAGTAGATTTAATTAATTGAATGGCGTGCCGAAGGCGGACGTACCTTCTCCGTTGCATGCAGGAGTGTTCGGCGCCGGCGGCGCCTGCAGCTGGACCGGGGAGAAGGGGTGACCAGAGGGGCTGTGGAGCACGGGTAGCGGCTGGGGACGGCGGAACTGCCTGGCGAAGTAGTCGGATCGCTGCTGCTTCTCCCTCTGGCGCAGCCGGACCTGCTGGTTCTGGAACCAGTGGAAGACGTTCTTACCCTCGATGGGGCCGTGCTCCTGCAGCCTCGCCGTCACCTGATGTATCTCCTCGGCGGCGGGGGTGCGCATCCCCTGGCGGTACAGCCCCTCCAGCACGGCCAGCTGCTCCCTTGTCGGCACCCAGCGCGCGTTCACCAGCGCCGCCGAGTTGGGCGATGGCGTCAGGGAGAGCGGTGCCGGCGGACGGGGAGTGGAAAGGGACAGGCGGGTGGCGGCTTCGTCGTGGTGGTCGACGCTCTCCATGGCTAGCTAGGAAGGATGGATATGGATCTTCTTTGCGCTTGGCTAGCCTTTGCGTTTCTGTGCGCTTGCAGTCGGGCGGAGTGCTGGGGGTTTTAAAGGTGCTTGGAGGGTAAGGGTTTGGAAGGGAGAAGGGGCGTGGAGCGCGTGCATACACGCACCGAACGGCACCGGGCTGCCGCGCGGTCAAGTGACTCTGGCCAGTGACAAGTGGGCCAGTTTGTTTGTGGGCCCATATGTCAGCCACTATAAAGTCAGCTAACATAAGCTAAAGAAGCACCGCAATGTGGCATGACTCGTGTGCCAGCTATGTGTCGTGCACCGTGCTTGTGTGATAACGATAAGACCCCACATACAGTAACGTACAAGCTGGTTCACTACGAAAAATTGACTTTATACCAATTATATATAAAACATAAAAGGCGCATGAAGGGTAAGGGTTTGAAGGGGAGAAGGAGCGTGGAGTGGGTGCACACAGGCGCCAAACAACGCCAGGCTGGTCGTGCTGCCGCGCGGTCAAAAGGTGCAAAGGGGATGGGCAGAGAGGGGCTCAAATTGTCTTACGTACATCAGGTGACTCTGGGCAGTGACAAGTGGGTCAGTATGTTTGTGGGCCCATATGTCAGTCACTATAAAGTCAGCTAACATAAGTTAAAGAAGCACCGTAATGTGGCGTGACTCGTGTGCCAGCTACGTGTCATGCACCGCGTTGTAGTAACGGTAAGACCCCACATATAGTAACGTACAAGCTGGTATCATTACGAAAAATTAACTTTACACCAATTATAGCACATAAAAGGCGCATGGCCAGTTGTGCTCCCTCTCGATCTATTCGCCCATCTAGTGACTCACACGATCAAACGGTTTCCGTTTTTCTCCTCTAAAAGCGCAATCATGTAGGACAAATATTTCCTACCATCAGTGGTAGTTATCCTCACTTTTAGGGTTTAGGGTTTTTGGTTCCAAGTATATGTTGAAACTATCAGCGCCTCTTTGATTAATCTAATGTATGAGTAAACAGTAAGTATGGCAATCACAGTATGCAACTCATACCGATACCTAAGCTTGTGAACGTGTATAGCACATAGAACCGAAGCATCTATGAACATAGCATATACGGCCAGCACATGAACGAGTAAATGAGGGATGAAGAGATCATACCCTCCGGTGGCCAGGCCAACGGGGCAGCGGCGGCAGCAGCCTCTGCGTCGTCTGTGGCCTTCTTCTTGGCAACGGCGTCGTCGACCATGGTGTCAATGCAGGGGAAGTAGTGGAAGCAGAGGAGGACGAAGATGGAGATGGATCGGGAGAAGTCGCACCAAGACACTCCCCAAAAACCTTATTGCTATTCTCACGGGCAGGATCCCGAACGACATGGTTCCGGAGGCACATGCTCTCCCGACCAACCATGCACGTGTTGGGAAACGTAGCATGCAATTTCAAAAAATTCCCACGCTCACGCAAGATCTATCTAGGAGATGCATAGCAACGAGAGGGAGAGAGTGTGTCCACGTACCCTCATAGACCGAAAGCGGAAGCGTTAACTTAACGTGGTTGATGTAGTCGAACATCTTCTCGAATCAACCGATCAAGTATTGAACGTACGGCACCTCAGAGTTCTGCACACGTTCAGCTCGATGACGTCCCTTGAACTCTTGATCCAGCAGAGTTTCGATGGAGTCGATGAGTTCCGTCAGCACGGCGGCGTGATGACGGTGTTGGTGATGTGATCCGTGCAGGGCTTCGCCTAAGCACTACGATGATACTATCGGAGGATTAAATGGTGGAGGGGGGCACCACACACGGCTAAGAGAATAATTGTTGTGCCTTTGGGGTTCCCCCTGCCCTCGTATATAAAGGAGGAGGGGAGGAGGTGGCCGGCCTAGAGGGGTGCTCTATGGGGGGAGTCCTAGTAGGATTCCCCTTTCCTTTCCGGAGTGGCAAAGGGGGAAAGGGAGAGGGAGTAGGAGAGGGAAAGGCGGCGCCGTCCCCTCCCCTAGTCCAATTCGGACTCCCATGGGGGGCACGCAGCCACCCCTTGTGGGTTGTCTCCCCTCTCCCCTATGGCCCATGTTGGCCCATTAATTCCCCGGGGGGTTCCGTTAACCTCTCGGTACTCCGAAAATCATCCGAAACTTCCCGAAACAATTCCGGTGTCCGAATGTAACCTTACAATTTATCAATCTTTACCTCTCGACCATTTCGAGACTCCTCGCCATGTCCGCGATCTCATCCGGGACTCCGAACAACCTTCAGTCACCAAAACACATAACTCATATAGTACCAATCGTCATCGAACGTTAAGCGTGCGGACCCTATGGCTTCGAGAACTATGTAGACATGACCGAGACACCTCTCTGGTCAATAACCAATAGCGAAACCTGGATGCTCATATTGGTTCCCACATATTCTACAAAGATCTTTATCGTTCGAACTGCAATGTCAATATAGTTATGACCTTTGTCATCGGTATGTTACTTGCCCGAGATTCGATTGTCGGTATCTTCATACCTAGTTCAATCTCGTTACCGGCAAGTCTCTTTACTCGTTCCTTAGTGCATCATCCCGTAACTAACTCATTAGTCACATTGCTTGCAAGGCTTCATATGATGTGCATTACCGAGAGGGCCCAGAGATGCCTCTCCGATACTCGGAGTGACAAATCCTAATCTCGATCTAGGCCAACCCAACAAACACCTTTGGAGATACATGTAGAGCATCTTTATAATCACCCAGTTACGTTGTGACGTTTGATAGCACACAAGGCATTCCGCCTGTGTCCGGGAGTTGCATAATCTCATAGTCGAAGGAATATATATTTGACACGAAGAAAGCAGTAGCAACAAAACTGAACGATCATTATGCTAAGCTAACGGATGGGTCTTGTCCATCACATCATTCTACTAATGATGCGATCCCATTATCAAATGACAACTCATGTCCATGGCTAGGAAACTTTAACCATCTTTTTGATCAACGAGCTAGTCTAGTAGAGGCATACTAGGGACACGTTTTTTTGTCTATGTATCCACACATGTATCAGTTTTCGGTTAATACAATTCTATCATGAATAATAAACATTTATCATGAATACGGAAATATAAAATAACAACTTTATTATTGCCTCTAGGGCATATTTCCTTAGTCTCCCACTTGCACTAGAGTCAATAATCTAGATTACATTGTTATGAATCTAACACCCATGGAGAATTGGTGATGATCATGTTTTGCTTGTGGAAGAGGCTTAATCAACGGGTCTGAACATTCAGATCCGTATGTATTTTGAAAATCTCTATGTCTCCCTCCTTGACCAAATCTCGGATGGAGTTGAAGCGTCTCTTGATGTGTTTGGTCTTTTTGTGAAATCTGGATTCCTTCGCTAAGGCAATTGCTCCAGTATTGTCACAAAAGATTTTCATTGGACCCGATGCACTAGGTATTACACCTAGATCGGATATGAACTCCTTCATCTAGACTCCTTCATTTGCTGCTTCCGAAGGAGCTATGTACTCCACTTCACACGTAGATCCCGCCACAACGCTCTGCTTGGAACTGCACCAACTGACAGCTCCACCATTCAATAAAAATATGTATCCGGATTGTGACCTAGAGTCATCCGGATCAGTGTGAAAGCTAGCCTCGACGTAGACATTTACAACAAGCTCTTTGTCACCTCCATAAATGTGAAACATATCCCTAGTCTTTTTCAGGTACTTCAGGATGTTCTTGATCGTTGTCCAGTGATCCACTCCTGGATTTCTTTGGTACCTCCCTGCTAAACTTATAGCAAGGCACACATCAGGTCTGGTACACAACATAGCATACATGATAGAACCTATGGCTGAAGCATAGGGAATGAGTTTCATTTTCTCTCTATCTTCTGTAGTGGTCGGGCATTGAGTCTGACTCAACTTCACACCTTGTAACACAGGCAAGAACCCTTTCTTTGACTGATCCATGTTGAACTTCTTCAAAACTTTCTCAAGGTATGTGCTTTGTGAAAGTCCTATCAAGCGTCTTGATCTATCTCTATAGATCTTTGATGCCCAGTATATAAGCGTCTCCACCGAGGTCTTTCGTTGAAAAACTCTTGTTCAAGTATCCTTTTATGCTATCCAGAAATTCTATATCATTTCCAATAAACAATATGTCATCCACATATAGTATTAGAAATGTTATAGAGCTCCCACTCACTTTCTTGTAAATACAGGCTTCTCCAAAAGTCTGTATCAAACCATATGCTTTGATCACCTCATCAAAGCGTATATTCCAACTCCGAGATGCTTGCACCAGTACATAAATGGATCGCTGGAGCTTGCACACTTTGTTAGCACCTTTAGGATCGACAAAACCTTCTGGTTGCATCATATACAACTCTTCTTTAAGAAATCCATTAAGGAATGCAGTTTTGACATCCATTTGCCAGATTTCATAATCATAAAATGCGGCAATTGCTAACATGATTCAGACAGACTTAAGCATCGCTATGGGTGAGAACGTCTCATCGTAGTCAACTCCTTGAACTTGTCGAAAAAAGCCTTTGCAACAAGTCGAGCTTTATAGACAGTAACATTACCATCAGCGTCAGTCTTCTTCTTGAAGATCCAGTTATTCTCTATGGGTCGCCGATCATCAGGCAGATCCACCAAAGTCCACACTTTGTTCTCATACATGGATCCTATCTCAGATTTCATGGCCTCAAGCTATTTATCACAATTTGGGCTCATCATAGCTTCTGCATAGTTCGTAGGTTCGTTATGGTCTAGTAACATGACTTCTAGAACATGATTACCGTACCACTCTGGTGCGGATCGTGATCTGCCAGACCTACGAGGTTCTGTAGTAACTTGATCTGAAGTTTCATGATCTCTATCATTAACTTCCTCTCCAATTGGTGTAGTCATCACGGGAACAGATTTCTCGGATGAGCTACTTTCCAAAATGAGAGCAGGTACACTTACCTCGTCATGTTCTACTTTCCTCCCACTCACTTCTTTCGAGAGAAACTCCTTCTCTAGAAAGGTTCCGTTCTTAGCAACAAAAATCTTGCCTTCGGACTTGTTGTAGAAGGTGTACCCAATTGTTTCTTTAGGGTATCCTATGAAGACACATTTCTCCGATTTGGGTTCGAGCTTATCAGGCTGAAGCCTTTTGACATAAGCATCGCATCCCCAAACTTTAAGAAATGACAGCTTAGGTTTGCTACTAGACCATAGTTCATACGGTGTTGTCTCAACGGATTTTGACGGTGCCCTGTTTAAAGTGAATGAAGCTGTCTCTAATGCATAACCCCAAAACGATAGTGGTAAATCAGTAAGAGACATCATAGATTGCACCATATCCAATAAAGTGCGGTTACGACGTTCGGACACACCATTACGTTGTGGTGTTCTAGGTGGCGTGAGCTGTGAAACTATTTCACATTGTTTTAAATGAAGGCCAAACTCGTAACTCAAGTATTATCCTCCATGATAAGATCATAGAAATTTAATTTTCTTGTTACGATGATTCTCCACTTCACTTTGAAATTCTTTAAACTTTTCAAATGTTTCAGACTTGTGTTTCATTAAGTACATATACCCATATCTGCTCAAATCATCTGTGAAGGTCAGAAAATAATGATACCTGCCACAAGCATCAACACTCATTGGACCACACACATCAGTATGTATTATTTCCAATAAGTCAGTAGCTCATTCCATTGTTCCGGAGAACGGAGTTTTAGTCATCTTGCCCATAAGTGTCACGTCCCTAGCCTTGCTATGCACTTGGACTATATTGGTTGCTGCATCATGTTTAAACTTCATTTAAACTTGAAATGGGGATGTCCAAAACCCTAGCACCAAATGGAATTCAAATAGGTTCAACCTAAAAATATTTTCAATGAACCTGAAATGCCCTTCATAAATGTTCATCATTTTTGTTTTGGTCCAGAACCTCTGCCAAAAATGGTGCACACATTTCTGGGTCATTAATGGATTTTTGAATTAACTCATACTGTATTTGAATTGGAGCTATTAATTCCTATAAATATTTGGTAGCTCCAAATATTCTGAAACTTACTGAGGGCCTCTGAAACAATTCAGTTACTGTCCACAAATATTTTCAGGATTTATAAAAATGATTTGGTTTATAAACTAAATCAAAACAAATTGCAAAAATAGAAAACAAAAATAAATAAAAAGGAAAGCACTTACCTGGAAACTTACCTGGCGCTCACCGAAGCCCACCTGGACGGCCCAACACTGTTGGCCAGCCCACAGGGGCATGCCCGTCTTCTTCCTTCAGCCAGTAGGCAGAGGAGAGGTGTGGCGCGCGCGTGGGGCTTCGGCCACCTCCTGCTTCGCCGTGTCGCGCTCTCCGTCAACCAATCCCGCGCCTGGAGACGCCTCGAAGCCCCTCTCGCCTCCCCCTCACTCGCTGCACTCTCTCCCCCCCCCCCTGTTCCTCTCCCCGCAGCACACCCGGGCACGGCCGTCGCCGCCGCTCCCCGCCTGCGCGGCCACCGCCGTCGCCTCGCTTAACCCCCATGGCAAAGAGGTTCCCCGCGTCCCCCTCGACCTCTACGCTGAAGCACACGACCGCAGGCGCCCCGAACCGTTGCCATCGAGCTCGTCACCGCCGCATCTGGCCGCCGGAGGTCGTCGTCGAATCGCGCCGTCAAGGACGCCCCGAGCACGCTGACCATCCCGTCGTCTCCGCTGTGAGTTTCTGCGTCTATTCCCCCTCTTCCCGAGCTCGTTTAGGCCCTGCAGCCGTTGTCCTTGTCGACCGAACTGCGCTGCCGCCGCCAAACCTCGTCGCCGGCCACTCTTCCGGTGACTCCAGCACCAACGGTCACCTCCCCTAGATGCGCCGCACTGCCAGCTTTCCAACGGGACCGCCCGCAGCCCAAACGGCCTCCTGTAGGTGAACCCCGAGCCACTCCGGTGCGCACTGCCGCGGATTTGGTCGCCGGCGTTAAGACGCCGGTGATGATGACGTGGCCGCTTAATTAGGCACTAATCACATCTAGTTAGCCCCTAACATACACTGATTGTGGGCCCTAGCCGTAGTAAAACCTCACTCAACGCTTGTTTTGACCGGGATTAGTTCCTGAGTCACTGACATGCGGGACCCACCGGTCAGGTTTGACCCGGGTCAACCTGGTTGACCTGCTGACGCAATGCTGCTGTCATGCTGACGCAGTAATGGCTTTCTGGATTTAAAATAAATCAGGAAATTCCAGAAACTAGTATAAACTTCTAAAATTCATAGAAAATCAACCGTAACTCCAAATATAATAATTTATATATGAAAAATGATCAGAAAAATCCAATCTATCCATCTGTACCATTCTCATGCATGTTAGAACAACTTATAGCTGCTGTTTAGGACAATTCAGTTAAATGACATTTAAACCTTCACATATGGAGTTTGAATTTGAATCTTGGATTCAAACCAACTTCATTTAACTTTGTTGCTAGCTGCATTAGCTCAAAACACCAGCATGTTGCCATGTCATGAACATGCATCATAATGTGCATTGCATTGATTGTGTTTCCTCTCTGTTGCCGGTAATTGTTCCCTCTCCGTAAACGTGGTTCCGACGATGAGATTGATGACACCGATGAAGAGCTATATTATCTTTAGAAGTGCCAGGCAAGCAAAACCCCCTTGTTCATTCCGATACAATCCCACTCTCTCGCTCCTGCTCTGTTTTACTGCATTAGGACAACAACGAGATATTTGTTATTTGCTGCGGTAGCTGAACCCCTTTATCCTTTGCATGACCTGTCATTGCCACAGTAAATAGATGAAACCCACTAGCATCAGTAGGAGTTGTTTGAGCCCTGATGTGCCTACTCATCCATGTTTGTTTGTCATGCCTACTACTGCTTAGAGTTGAGTCAGGTCTGATTCATCGGGGATGAATTGGAGGTGTGTGAACATGTCCTATTGTTGGGAGCTAAGGGTGTGAACACGATTTGGTAAAGGTAGCGGTGAGAGGCCATGTAGGAGTACATGGTGGGTTATCTCATTGCGGCCGTCCTCAGGAACTGAGTTCTGTGTTTGTGATCCATGATCAGTTACTACCACACATTGGGCTCCGGGCACTCCAAGCTCTCTCGACTTATTAATCAACTTGATCTTTGTCCAGGAGTTGCAACTAGTTTCTGGTGTTTGTAGGTAGTGTTAGTAGTCTACCAAGTGGCACCCGGTACAGGTGGGCTTGGGACAGACTAGGCACAGTGGCCCGGTGTACCAAGTGGCACCCGGATGGTGGACTTGGGAACCCTGCACACATCGTTTGGGGCCGTGAGCGACACCCCGGCCGGATCTCCTTGCGGATGGAACCCGAATAGGCGATAAACCTGGACGAGAGACTTGTGTGGTTAGTCAGGTCGTGGCCGACACCCTCGCTGGGCTTCCGCTTGAAGGTTGCCGAGTACATGTCGTGTAAACGGCGGTAAGTGGTGAGAGCGTGTGTGAAGAAGTACACCCCTGCAGGGTTAATATGATCTATTCGAATAGCCATGTCCGCGGTAAAGGACTTCTGGGTTGCCTGTACAGTTCATAGATAACTTGAAGTGGATACTCTAAAATACGCAAGATAAGCGTGAGTGCTATGGATGGCGTTCTCGTAGGGAGACGGGAGCGGATCCATAGTGGTGTATTGATATGGTGAATATGTGGACTCGTGTGCGCCACCTCAAAAGAGTTACTTGCAGTCGTAGTTCAGGATAGCCACCGAGTCAAAGCTGGCTTGCTGCAGTTAAACCCCACCATCCCCTTGTTGATAATGATGCATATGTAGTTAGATCTGATGTAAGTCTTGCTGGGTACATTTGTACTCACGTTGCTTAATTTATGTTTTTGCAGAGAGACTTCAGTCTCGCTAGTAGTACCGTGTGGACTTCGACATTTAGCTTGTTACCTTAGCTACGATCTTGAGCCCTCGGTAGGATCTGATAGACAGTCAGGCTTTCAGCCTTTTTCATTTATAGATGTCTGTACCCAGACATGTTAAGCTTCCGCTTGTGCTTTGACTTGTATGCTCTGAATGTTGGGTCATGAGACCCATGTTTGTAATATCTCGCTCCTCGGAGCCTATTGAATAAAATACTTGAGTTGTAGAGTCATGTTGTGATGCCATGTTGTATTTGCACATATCGAGCATATTGTGTGTATGTTATTGAAATGCTTGGTATGTGTGGGATCTGACTATCTAGTTGTTTATCCTTAGTAGCCTCTCTTACTGGGAAATGTCTCCTAGTGCCTCCACTGAACCATGGTAGCTTGCTACTGCTCCTGAACACTTAGGCTGGCCGTCATGTGTCCTTCTTCGATCCTGTGTCTGTCCCTTCGGGGAAATGTCACGCGATGAATTCCGGAGTCCTGTTAGCCCGCTACAGCCCGGTTCACCGGAGTCCTGCTAGCCCAGTGCTACAGCCTGGATTCACTCGCTGATGACCGACACGTTCGATGCTGGGTCATGGATGCATGTCCCTGTAAGTTTGTGCCACTTTGGGTTTACGACTAGCCATGTCAGCCTGGGCTCCTTATCATATGGATGCTAGCGACACTATCATATACGTGTGCCAAAAGGCGCAAACGGTCCCTGGCAAAGGTAAGGCGACACCCGTGGGAATACCGTGCGTGAGGCCGCAAAGTGATATGATGTGTTACATGCTAGATCGGTGTGGCATTGAGTCGGGGTCCTGACAGCTTTGGTATCAGAGCTTGACTGCCTGTAGGATTACCAAGCCAAACTGGTCAAAGTTGAGTCTAGAATTTCTTTAGTTATATGTAGGGGAATTGATTGTGGGATGGAACGTAAGGCTCTTTTTACTCCTTTACCTTATGCCCTTCTGATCTGAGTCATCTTATTTTTTCCTACGGGGTTAAGGAACTAGGCTTTCTTTTCTCTCTATCAAGATCACGTGTTACTAATCTGTAGACTTATATATTGTTGGACTCAAGCCTCGGTTAAGTTCCTACTACTTCGGTATGTTAGCTGTTGATCTCGAAACCTTGATATTGTGCTTCTGAGTGGCTATGCCACTATTTTTGTAGCATGTCTCCAATCTTTTTGAGCATTTACAGCCGTTATGATGTCCGAGTCATCCCAGGTTTCTAAACAATCTGATGCACTTGCAAAATCCTTTCCCTTTGGTTTCGATGTTCTTCTATGCCAGGTTAATCACACAAATTGTTGAGTTGAGGTACTTTATTGCCTTGACATATATGTTGGAGTTTTTATTATGACCCTAGGTGTCTTAGGGGATCATCTAGTAGTCTAGCCATGTTATGTGGTCCCAGTGTGATGATTCTGGTCTTTATTCTCGAAAGCATCCCGTGATGCCACTTAGTAATAGGTATTCTACTCCTGGGTTTCTGAACCCGAGATTTCCCTACTTACTTCATGTTGTTAGTGTTGCTTGTACCTTTAGGATATTAGTAACCTTTGCGATAGTCCTCGAGGTACGTGGTATATCGTTCTTCCAATACCATGAACCAATATGGCAGCAGTCTTTCTGAGCCAAAAGATCACAACAAGAGTGCTCTTGATGAGTTCTCCATTCTATATTGTGAATCTGCCAGTTCTACCTTTCTGCATGGGTTATCCGGAAGAAATGTTGAGCTTTGCTCGACATACTAATCTATGCATCCACAACTCAGAAAGATATATGTTCCTTTGAGTTGCCCTCTTTAGTTGTCCTCTGACCTTCGTCTATCAATTGATAGTCAAGATTATGCGTGAATTCGCTCATCGATGTCTATTACTCCTGTGGTCCGTCAAGCCATTCTATTCCGGAATGACTAGGAGAGACAAACTCCAGTACCTCATCCACATCCAGGATTGGGTCAAAGTAGTTGTGCTCCGCAGAATAAATACTAATCCAGCTTTTGCTCTGCTCCACCTTGCAGTATTACCATCTTTATATCAAGAATATCATGGGAATTGCACACCATCCTATGAACTCTTGATACAGTGATACTCTCTCCATCATTATTCATTTCTCGGTTCCCGTGTTGTCACAACCGGAATGTCGACAAGTGAATCGTGATGTGTGAAATCAATACTCCTAGCAACCTTGTTGCTTGGTAATTAAAGGACAATAATTTCATTCTTAGCGTGTTGGTTCTTGAATCATCATTCTAATACCGATCGTGCTACCTAGTCCTTAATCGGTGCACCCTTCGATCAATGAGTTAGGATTGTGCCAATCCCTCGTTCTTTTGATCATATCGTCTTGCCCTGTAAAGCAAGATTGTTCTCGAGCTTAGTGACATATCGGTGGTTCGTGATTTTCCGTATATCTTCTCAGAAGTATTACCAGGTTGTCACCTGACCGCTATGTTGAGTTCGTGATCAAGTTGGTTTATTCCTGTAAACCACACTTTCTCCAAGAATCTGTGTTGGATACCCCTGAGCTAGTTGGTTAAGCTAAACGACAACTTGGAGAGTTGGAAGATAAAAGCTTACCTAACTTAGTTCGTTTCAAAGGGATATCCTGGTGTTGGTGTGTTAGTTGAAGAAAGATGATATCTTTATTGGTTGATCCTCGTGATCAATTGTTGGATCTATTATCTTACCCAAACCTTTGATTTGAGTATGGGCTATCGTCAAATCAAATCAGAACCAACGATATTCGTAATGTTGTCTTACTCGTGGTTGTTCCTCGAGCATACACCATTATATCTTTCGGGTCTGACCAATGCTATCACCTTGTTCACATAATTATGGAATTCCATTTATATGGTCATCCCGATGACTTATTGTTGAGCCCATCGACAACATCCTTATCTTGTCCATGATTCATGTTGAACATCTAAGCTAGTGTTGGAAGCTTTATAAGCATTATCTTCATGTTCCGTTCATGAAGCATAAGCTTGGATGAAAGGAGTGACTTTCTCGAATTCATGTGCACCTGATGTAAGTTGCCGCCGTGGATCCGAGAAAGATTGTTTTTGCTTTTATGGAATCGTCCCAAGTTGGTCATGCACATGTGTGAAGTACTCTATGGTTTGTAGGTTGGCTGCCTCCATTCTATATGGGTTTCCTAGCACACCAAGCCACTGGCTGATTTGTTCAAGGACAAGAAGTTCCTTCATAAGAGCTAATCCGGACTTATGTAAGGACTCCGATATCCTCGTTGATGGTTCCCAACCAGAACTCGGTAGTGTTTTATTGTAAGACTACCATGTGATCATGTCTGTCGGGGACAGCGTGTTCACATGTGTGTAGCAGAACCAGCTCATGTTTTGGAGCTTGCTATCGTAGCTCATTTCCCGAGAATCTCGCAACGTCATCTCGTCGAATTGTGTTGCAAACTCTCATTTTCTTCCTAGACTCGATGAGTCTAGAATATCCTGACACCAACCAGATCTGAATCTCAGGCGGATATGATGGTTGGAACATTTCCCAAGAACTATAATATTGATCCCTCGATAACTGGTAAAGTGGATGTCATGGCCAGCACACCCAGCCAGAAGACCTATTATTGTAGTATCTTGATTGAAGAAGTTGGCCACCTCCCCATAAGGATTTCGTAGGATTTAATCCAGTAGTTGTTTCCTTATGGTTTTTTGCGTTCCCGAAGTCCGACCTTTACTTGATGTTCTAGATATCAAACCATATGAATGGGATACACTAGCACATCAAGGAGAGCAGTAGAAGCGGAGCGCTAAATGTTCCTCGGTCGATCATCCAGATTTCGTCCCCTTGGCCTCGCTAAGGTGAAATCTGAGAAGGTGTTGTCTTCCTTTGCGTCTGCATCGTCCATCGCTATTCGTCATGGTAGTAAGTTGTGTTGCCAGGATCCTTGACACGGATATTGGTAAAACCTTGATGAATATGGAAATGCTCAAGTTCTTGAGAGCACGCACAAGCGCTAGGTGTTATCATGGGCACTAACTAGGTTTGCTCTCAGCTTCCTCGGTTATGTTATAACTTCTCAAACAGTGGACTCACTCTCTACTGTTGAGCTTCTTCCCAGTTACTAAAATCATCCCTTGTGTTGTTTTCAACAAGGTAATCCACATCATCCATTCTAGCCGAGTGTGTCGTTCTCCTGAACTCTGTCAAACGATCGTTCGTAATTTGCCCCAGGCTGGTATAAAGAGTTTCAATGATCTCTGAATCAAAGGTAATTCTTTTTGCCACTTAAGGGGATATTTCTACTAGTCACCTTTCCTAAGGTGCCCCGTTATGGGATCATGGCAACTATTTCCCTCGCTACTTTGAAACCCTCGTCAAATTGTTCTTCCGCCCTTCCTGATGTGTGTTTTGCCTCTCAGCTCAAGAGATGTTTCTATGTCTCATCCTGTGAGTTGATTTTGTGATCATTAGGATGATCCATCCTTGTAGAGTGTCCCTGTCCTCGTGTTGGATGAAGTTCTCGAAAAGCAAAGACGTCAAGATCAATATGAAGCAATGAATCAACATCTTTGAGAAGGACAGTTGGATCGTGAAGATTGTGTTAGCTTTGTGTCCCCTTTGTCTTCTTACCTCACGTCTTGAATCTCAGGTCGAGATTCTTGTTTAGTGGGGGAGAGTTGTCACGTCCCTAGCCTTGCTATGCACTTGGACTATCTTGGTTGCTGCATCATGTTTAAACTTCATTTAAACTTGAAATGGGGATGTCCAAAACCCTAGCACCAAATGGAATTCAAATAGGTTCAACCTAAAAATATTTTCAATGAACCTGAAATGCCCTTCATAAATGTTCATCATTTTTTTTGGTCCAGAACCTCTGCCAAAAATGGTGCACACATTTCTGGGTCATTAATGGATTTTTGAATTAACTCATACTGTATTTGAATTGGAGCTATTAATTCCTATAAATATTTGGTAGCTCCAAATATTCTGAAACTTACTGAGGGCCTCTGAAACAATTCAGTTACTGCCCACAAATATTTTCAGGATTTATAAAAATGATTTGGTTTATAAACTAAATCAAAACAAATTGCAAAAATAGAAAACAAAAATAAATAAAAAGGAAAGCACTTACCTGGAAACTTACCTGGCGCTCACCGAAGCCCACCTGGACGGCCCAACACTGTTGGCCAGCCCACAGGGGCATGCCCGTCTTCTTCCTTCAGCCAGTAGGCAGAGGAGAGGTGTGGCGCGCGCGCGTGGGGCTTCGGCCACCTCCTGCTTCGCCGTGTCGCGCTCTCCGTCAACCAATCCCGCGCCTGGAGACGCCTCGAAGCCCCTCTCGCCTCCCCCTCACTCGCTGCACTCTCTCCCCCCCCCCTCTGTTCCTCTCCCCGCAGCACACCCGGGCACGGCCGTCGCCGCTGCTCCCCGCCTGCGCGGCCACCACCGTCGCCTCGCTTAACCCCCATGGCAAAGAGGTTCCCCGCGTCCCCCTCGACCTCTACGCTGAAGCACACGACCGCAGGCGCCCCGAACCATTGCCATCGAGCTCGTCACCGCCGCATCTGGCCGCCGGAGGTCGTCGTCGAATCGCGCCGTCAAGGACGCCCCGAGCACACTGACCATCCCGTCGTCTCCGCTGTGAGTTTCTGCGTCTATTCCCCCTCTTCCCGAGCTCGTTTAGGCCCTGCAGCCGTCGTCCTTGTCGACCGAACTGCGCTGCCGCCGCCAAACCTCGTCGCCGGCCACTCTTCCGGTGACTCCAGCACCAACCGTCACCTCCCCTAGATGCGCCGCACTGCCAGCTTTCCAACGGGACCGCCCGCAGCCCAAATGGCCTCCTGTAGGTGAACCCCGAGCCACTCCGGTGCGCACTGCCGCGGATTTGGTCGCCGGCGTTAAGACGCTGGTGATGATGACATGGCCGCTTAATTAGGCACTAATCACATCTAGTTACCCCCTAACATACACTGACTGTGGGCCCTAGCCGTAGTCAAACCTCACTCAACGCTTGTTTTGACCGGGATTAGTTCCTGAGTCACTGACATGCGGGGCCCACCGGTCAGGTTTGACCCGGGTCAACCTGGTTGACCTGCTGACGCAATGTTGCTGTCATGCTGACGCGGTAATGGCTTTCTGGATTTAAAATAAATCAGGAAATTCCAGAAACTAGTATAAACTTCTAAAATTCATAGAAAATCAACCGTAACTCCAAATATAATAATTTATATATGAAAAATGAGCAGAAAAATCCAATCTATCCATCTGTACCATTCTCATGCATGTTAGAACAACTTATAGCTGCTGTTTAGGACAATTCAATTAAATGACATTTAAACCTTCACATATGTAGTTTGAATTTGAATCTTGGATTCAAACCAACTTCATTTAACTTTGTTGCTAGCTGCATTAGCTCAAAACACCAGCATGTTGCCATGTCATGAACATGCATCATAATGTGCATTGCATTGATTGTGTTTCCTCTCTGTTGCCGGTAATTGTTCCCTCTCCGTAGACGTGGTTCCGATGATGAGATCGATGACACCGATGAAGAGCTATATTATCTTCAGAAGTGCCAGGCAAGCAAAACCCCCTTGTTCATTCCGATACAATCCCACTCTCTCGCTCCTGCTCTCTTTTACTGCATTAGGACAACAACGATTCATCTGTTATTTGCTGCGGTAGCTGAACCCCTTTATCCTTTGCATGACCTGTCATTGCCACAGTAAATAGATGAAACCCACTAGCATGAGTAGGAGTTGTTTGAGCCCTGATGTGCCTACTCATTCATGTTTGTTTGTCATGCCTGCTACTGCTTAGAGTTGAGTCAGGTCTGATTCATCGGGGATGAATCTGGAGGTGTGTGAACATGTCCTATTGTTGGGAGCTAAGTGTGTGAACACGATTTGGTAAAGGTAGCGGTGAGAGGCCATGTAGGAGTACATGGTGGGTTGTCTCATTGCAGCCGTCCTCAGGAACTGAGTTCTGTGTTTGTGATCCATGATCAGTTACTACCACACATTGGGCTCCGGCACTCCAAGCTCTCTCGACTTATTAATCAACTTGATCTCTGTCCAGGAGTTGCAACTAGTTTCTGGTGTTTGTAGGTAGTGTTAGTAGTCTACCAAGTGGCACCCGGTACAGGTGGGCTTGGGACAGACTAGGCACAGTGGCCCGGTGTACCAAGTGGCACCCGGATGGTGGACTTGGGAACCCTGCACACATCGTTTGGGGCCGTGAGCGACACCCCGGCCGGATCTCCTTGCGGATGGAACCCGAATAGGCGATAAACCTGGACGAGAGACTTGTGTGGTTAGTCAGGTCGTGGCCGACACCCTCGCTGGGCTTCCGCTTGAAGGTTGCCGAGTACATGTCGTGTAAACGGCGGTAAGTGGTGAGAGCGTGTGTGAAGAAGTACACCCCTGCAGGGTTAATATGATCTATTCGAATAGCCGTGTCCGCGGTAAAGGACTTCTGGGTTGCCTGTACAGTTCATAGATAATTGAAGTGGATACTCTAAAATACGCAAGATAAGCGTGAGTGCTATGGATGGCGTTCTCGTAGGGAGACGGGAGCGGATCCATAGTGGTGTATTGATATGGTGAATATGTGGACTCGTGTGCGCCACCTCAAAAGAGTTACTTGCAGTCGTAGTTCAGGATAGCCACCGAGTCAAAGCTGGCTTGCTGCAGTTAAACCCCACCATCCCCTTGTTGATAATGATGCATATGTAGTTAGATCTGATGTAAGTCTTGCTGGGTACATTTGTACTCACGTTGCTTAATTTATGTTTTTGCAGAGAGACTTCAGTCTCGCTAGTAGTACCGCGTGGACTTCGACGTTTAGCTTGTTACCTCAGCTACGATCTTGAGCCCTCGGCAGGATCTGGTAGATAGTCAGGCTTCTCAGCCTTTTTCATTTGTAGATGTCTGTACCCAGACATGTTAAGCTTCCGCTTGTGCTTTGACTTGTATGCTCTGAATGTTGGGTCATGAGACCCATGTTTGTAATATCTCGCTCCTCGGAGCCTATTGAATAAAATACTTGAGTTGTAGAGTCATGTTGTGATGCCATGTTGTATTTGCACATATCGAGCATATTGTGTGTATGTTATTGAAATGCTTGGTATGTGTGGGATCTGACTATCTAGTTGTTTATCCTTAGTAGCCTCTCTTACCGGGAAATGTCTCCTAGTGTTTCCACTGAGCCATGGTAGCTTGCTACTGCTCCGGAACACTTAGGCTGGCCGGCATGTGTCCTTCTTCGATCCTGTGTCTGTCCCTTCGGGGAAATGTCACGCGATGAATTCCGGAGTCCTGTTAGCCCGCTACAGCCCGGTTCACCGGAGTCCTGCTAGCCCAGTGCTACAGCCTGGATTCACTCGCTGATGACCGACACGTTCGATGCTGGGTCATGGATGCCTGTCCCTGTAAGTTTGTGCCACTTTGGGTTTACGACTAGCCATGTCAGCCCGGGCTCCTTATCATATGGATGCTAGCGACACTATCATATACGTGTGCCAAAAGGCGCAAACGGTCCCGGGCAAAGGTAAGGCGACACCCATGGTAATACCGTGCGTGAGGCCGCAAAGTGATATGATGTGTTACATGCTAGATCGGTGTGGCATTGAGTCGGGGTCCTGACAGTAAGGCACGGTTCGCAAGTATCAAATGATTCATAATCAAGTGATTACAAAAGTCCATATTTATGGAGTTTCTTCATGCGCTTTACGTTGATATGACCCAAACGGCAGTGCCACAAATAAGTTGCACTATCATTATGAACTTTGCATCTTTTGGCATCAATATTATGAATATGTGTATCATCACGATCAAGATTCAACAGAAGTAGACCACTCTACAAGGGTGCATCACCATAAAAGATATTACTCATATAAATAGAACAACCATTATTATCTGATTTAAATGAATAATCATCTTGCACTAAACAAGATCTCAACGCTGGCACCAAATAACAATTATTCAGGTCTAAAACTAATCCCGAAGGTAGATGTAGAGGTAGCATGCCGATGGCGATCACATCAACCTTGGAACCATTTCCGACGCGCATCGTCACCTCGTCCTTAGCCAATCTTTGTTTAATCTGTAGTCCCTGCTTCGAGTTACAAATATGAGCAACCGAACCGGTATCAAATACCCAGGCACTAATACGAGAATTGGTAAGGTACACATCAATAACATGTATATCAAATATACCTTTGTTCACTTTGCCATCCTTCTTATCCGCCAAATACTTGGGGCAGTTCTGCTTCCAGTGACCAGTCCCTTTGTAGTAGAAGCACTCAGTTTCAGGCTTGGGTCCATTCTTAGGTTTCTTCCCGGGAGTGACAACTTGCTTGTCAGTATTTTTGAAGTTCCCTTTCTTTTTACCCTTGCCCTTTTTCTTGAAACTAGTGGTCTTGTTAACCATTAACACTTGATGATCCTTCTTGATTTCTACCTCCGCGGCTTTTAGCATCGCGAAGAGCTTGGGAATAGTCTTTTCCATCCCTTGCATATTGTAGTTCATCACGAAGCCTTTGTAGCTTGGTGGCAGTGATTGAAGAACTCTGTCAATGACACAATCATCTCGAAGATTAACTCCCAGCTGAGTCAAGTGATTATGGTACCCAGACATTCTGAGTATGTGCTCACTAACAGAACTATTCTCCTCCAGCTTGTAGCTATAGAACTTGTTGGAGACATCATATCTCTCAACTCGGGCATTTGCTTGAAATATCAACTTCAACTCTTGGAACATCTCATACGGTCCATGACGTTCAAAATATCTTTGAAGTCCTGATTCTAAGCCATAAAGCATGGCACACTGAACTAATCAGTAGTCATCAGATCAAGCTTGCCAGGCGTTCACAACGTCAGCTTCTGCTCCTGTAGCAAGCCTTGCACCAAGCGTTGCATCAAGGACATAATTCTTTTTGTGCAGTAATGAGGATAATCCTCAAGTTACAGACCCGGTCCGTGTAGTTGTTGCCATCATCTTTCAACTTAGCTTTCTCCAGGAACACATTAAAATTCAAAGGAACGGTAGCATGGGCCATTGATCTACAACATAGATATGCACAAAACTATCAGGACTAAGTTCATGATAAATTAAGTTCAATTAATCATATTACTTAAGAACTCCCACTTAGATAGACATCCCTCTAGTCATCTAAATGATACGTGATCCAGATCAACTAAACCATGTCCCATCATCCCGTGAGATGGAGTAGTCTTCAATGGTGAACATCACCATGTTGATCATATCTACTATGTGATTCACGTTCGGCCTTTCGGTCTCCAGTGTTCGAGGACATATCTGTATATGCTAGGCTCGTTAAGTTTAACCTGAGTATTCCGCGTGTGCAAATCTGGCTTGCACCCGTTGTATTTGAACGTAGAGCTTATCACACCCGATAATCATGTGGTGTCTCAGCACGAAGAACTTTAGCAATGGTGCATACTCGGGGAGAACACTTATACCTTGAAATTTAGTGAGGGATCATCTTATAATGCTACCGATGTACTAAGCAAAATAAGATGCATAAAAGATAAACATCACATGCAATCAAAAATATGTGACATGATATGGCCATGATCATCTTGTGCTCATGATCTCCATCACCGAATCAATGTCATGATCTCCATCGTCACCGCCTTGACACCTTGATCTCCATCATAGTGTCGTGGTCGTCTCGCCAACCATTGCTTCTACGACTATCACTACCGCTTAGTGATAAAGTAAAGAAATTACATAGCGCTTGTATTTCACACTATAAAGCGACAACCATATGGCTCCTGCCAGTTGCCGATAACTTTTACAAAACATGATCATCTCATACAACAATCTTTATATCACATCATGTCTTGACCATATCACATCACAACATGCCCTGCAAAAACAAGTTAGATGTCCTCTACTGTCGGATTTCGGGTTCTGGCAGACCCTTGAGGTTCGAACTCTGGGGTGCTCGCAAAGATCTCCCCCCTACCAACTCACGTCTTGAAGCCTCACAAGAAATCTAGGCTACACGATGAACAACACAAGGGACGCAAGGTTTATACTAGTTCGGGCCACCGTTGTGGTGTAATACCCTACTCTAGTTTGTGGTATGGTGGATTGCCTCAGGGGCTGATGATGAACAATACAAGAGAAGAACAGCCTCGCAAGGGATGTTCTTGTGGTGGTGTTGTCCCTTTGGAGGGGTCGATTCCAGATTGCCCCTATGTTATGGTGCCTTGTCCTATATATAGAGAGGGAGGCCCTGGTCCTTTTCCCCAAATATTGAGCGGTAAGGGCGCCAACAATTGGCCATTTTGAAGGGGAACATCTAGTACACTTATCCTGAATAAAGTTTGTCTTCGACTGCCAAAGACCCTGACGATGGCGCCGTCTTGGGCTCCACGGTGACCTCCATCCTGCCGCTCTGCTGGTCTTGGTCTTGTTGCACCGAAACGGTAACTTTTGCCTGATGCCTTGGCCTGTGCTTGCTCCCTTTGCACCAAAGGGGAAACAAGGACACTGCGCAGGCCGGCGCCCGCCTGGCCTCGATCATCATGGCTTGCGTCATGGGCACCTCGCAAGGTACCCCTGCCTTGATCTCTCCACCTCCTCGCGAGCCTGCCTGACGAGGTTGCTCCTGAGGAAGATTCATGTCGCCCGTCCCGCGAGGCTTGGCCCCTCGCGAGGGTCTTGAGCTTGAGCTGATGAAGGTGGGCCGCACTGGGTCGTTGCTTGAGCCACGCCGTAGGCCGCAGGCAGGCAAGTCTGGGGACCCCCGTTCCCAGAACGCCGACAGTAGCCCCCGGGCCCAAGGCGCGCCCGAACTTGGCTTAGCAGAGAAGCGAAGGGGCAAGTGCGAAGCACCGCGGGCCCCAACAACCTATGGCCTTGGGCGCCGCGTGGCGGTTGATTGGACGTGGGCGTCTCCGCTTCCCCACGACACCTAGGCAACCGTCCGACAAGACAAGTCCCTGCACGCAAAACGGGTCATGATTACCTGTGATCATGGAGGCCGACGGTTGGCCTCCTCCGGCTATAAGTACGGAACGGCGCGAGCTCTTCCAGTCCATCTTCCCTTGCTCCGCCTCTTCTTCTTCACCTCTCCCCCTCGGTTTGTCCCGTCTCATGGCACCCACGAAGAGGTTTTCGGCCGCGGAGAAGGGGAAGGCCCGCCGGGAGGGGCCTGACTCTCCTCCAGCCAAGCGCGGCCGGGGCCACCCTCGCAAGCATCCCACGACTCCCGCGAAGACTACCCGGGGCCTTGGCGGAGGCCACTTGATCGGCGGGGGGAGACACGCCATGGCTGCGCGGCCTCCCCGCCCTCAATTCCCTTCTGCGGAGGTGCTGCCGGAGTTCGTCGTCTGGTCGAAAGATCCGGCTGATACTTGGCTTCAGCTCCCTCGCTTCTTTGCCGGTGAGCTACCGGTTGGTGCCACGAGCAGGCTATGGCTCCAGGCGGATGGTTGCTGCAGCAGGGCCTCTTGGGTGGCGGTGGAAGTTTCCGCTGCGGGGAACATGGCGCTGACTCATGGCTGGCAGACATTTGCCCGCGCGCGTGGCCTCGGCAAGCGATGCACTCTCCACTTCAAGTTTGACGGCGACGCCACCCTCTTCTTGAGGGTGTTCGGGGGAGACGGCCGTCGTGTTGGGTGCTGCCCCGAAGGTTGGGCACGCGCCCTGCGGCGCCCGCAGCTCTCCAAGCTTCAGCGACTCCTCCTCCGATGGCAGCTCCTCTAGCGGCGGCCGTTACCAACCACCATGCCGTCGTGCTTGCTTCGAGGGGGGAGGTGGATCGTCTCACCACCCCGCCCAAGTGAAGCGTGAAGAGGAGACCGCTTGAGCTCCAGAGGGTGATGCGGATCTTCTTCTTCGGGTTGTAGCCGGTCGAGCCGCGCCTATTTTGTTTTATCTGCACAGAGAGAGATGTATGAAGCCCCGCGGGGGTGTGCTAGACTATCACTTTTAATTATCATGTTGTTCCTCTTATTTCCGTGTTGTGCTATGGTGCCGCGTGCTCGTGCATAGGAACAACTTAGCTCAGTAGGAGGGCTTGTAGCGGCGTTAGCCTCGGGAGGCTCCGACCAGAGGCCATGCCATGGGTCTCGGGTCCTGCAAAAGAAACTTGCCGGAGGGTTAGGTTTGAGTTCCCGGCCGCTGGGGTGACCAACTCGAGCCCAGTGTCCGCGTCGTGATGCCCGTGGGGCATTGACGGGGAGGAGTGCTCCCGCAGCGAACTTAGGTCGAGGAACCCCACAAAATTAAACCAAGCGACGCTCGCGAGGGTGACCGCGCAGCCTCCCTCGCGAGGGTTGCGAAAGGAAAACAGGTTCAAGCGAAGGGAAAAGACGGAAAACACGGGCTGGGCACCGCACAACACTGAAAGCAACTCCAACTAAAGCTTCAAACAAAGAAGAACTAATCAACTGCAGAAAGTAAATGAAAAGCCGCTTTCGGCACCTAATCTAGTCTTCGACCTCTTCTCACCAGCGCGGAGCTAAGTGCTGCCACTGGGCGTGGGCGGGAGCCCTCGAGGCCCTGGGCGGCACTCCGGAGACTCCGGGGCGTGTACAGCCCCACTCATTATTACGTGAGAGTGTCACGGGCGGCAAGCTTCACAGGCATTGGCCTTCTTCATTTTCACCGGGCCTTTTCTTGAGGGGGGAGCTTCATAGGCATTGGCCTTCTTCACAGGCACCGGGCCTTTTCCCAAAGCGGCAAGCTTCACAGGCATTGGCCTTCTTCACAGGCTCCGGGCTTTTCCATAGGCACTGGGCCTTGCTCAAGGGTAGAACCTCCGGGGGTGTTGAATGTTCCACGCGTTCGGGATGGGCACCCCCTCCTGGGTCTCCAAGCGCGCTGAGCCAGGCCTGGAAACATGAACAACCTTGAACGGGCCCTCCCACATGGGAGAGAGCTTGTGCAGCCCTTCCCTGGAGAGGACCCGTCTGAGCACGAGGTCCCCTACCTCAAGAGTCCTGGGGCGGATGTTGCGGCAGTGGTATCATCGCAGCGCCTGTTGATATCTTGCCACCCGCAGCACAGCCTCTCAGCGGTGTTCCTCCCCTAGCACGAGATCCATCCTCCGCATGGCATCGTGTTGCGACTCATCGAACGCCAGGACTCGTGCGGAGCAACGCTTGACCTCGTGAGGGAGGACGGCTTCAGCTTCGTAGACGAGGAAGAATGGAGTTTCTCCAGTCAACTTGGTTGCGGTCGTGCGGATAGACCACAGCACAGACTAGAGCTCGTTGTACCAGCCCTTGTTGCAAGCCTCCAGCTTCTTCTTGAAGGTCCTGGTCTTGAGGCCCTTCAGGACCTCCGCGTTGGCTCGCTCAGCCTGGCTGTTGCTTCGAGGATGTGCCACTGAAGCGTAGCATATCTGCATTCCAAGATTAGCACAGTATGTTTTAAAGAGATTGCTGGTGAACTGCGAACCGTTGTAGGTGATGATGCGATTAGGCACCCCGAATCGGCTCACGAGGCCCTTGATGAACTTGACTGCGGAGCCTGCAGGGATGGTGCGGACAGCTTCCACCTCAGCCCACTTGGTGAATTTGTCGGCGGCGACGTAGAGGTAGCGATAGCCCCCTGGCGCCCGAGGAAATGGGCCTAGAATGTCCAGCCCCCAAACCGTGAATGGCCATGAGAGGGGTATGGTCTGCAGGCCTTGAGCCGGCTGGGGGATCTGCTTTGCATGGAATTGGCAGGCTTCATATGCCGTCACCAGCTCGACGGCGTCGTTGAGTGTTGTGGGCCAGTAGAACCCGCTGCGGAACGCCTTGCCAACAAGGGTTCGTGATGATGAGCGGTGTCCACAGTCTCCACTGTGTATGTCTGCCAACCGCTCCTTCCCCTGTTCACTGGAAATGCAATGTAGGGACACGTTGTTCGGTCGCTTCCGGTAAAGCTCTCCATCTTGAATGCAGTATGCCGTGGCTTGCAGTGCCACACGTTCTGCGTCTTCCTCCTTCTCCGGCAAAGTCCCTTTTGTTAAGTAGCTCTTGAGTTCCACGATCCAACACCCCTCCTGAGGCTCCAGTGCCAGGAGCAAGCGCACTCCCGAGGTCGATCCACAAGCCGGGGCTCCCGAGGCAGGCGGCTGGGGGAGCTCCGCCTGAGGTTGTGCTCTGCTCGATGTGGTGGCACCGCCAAGGGCTTAAAGAGCCTCTCTTCGAAGACTCCGGGCTCCTGAGGCAGCCGTCTGGATGCCCTTTTCGCGATGTCATCAGCTTCCTGGTTGGTGCCGCACGGCACATGATGCAACTCCAAACCCCAAAACTGCTTCTCAATTTTGCGAACCTCTGCTAGATAAGCCTCCATGTGCTCGTCTTTCGGCTCATACACCTTGTTGGAGAAGTTGACGAGGAGTTGGGAATCGCCCTTGATGACGAGGCGCTTCACCCCCAGGGCCACCGTAGCTTTCAGGTCTGCTATCAGCCTCTCGTATTCCGCTATATTGTTGGACACCTTTTCCCCATGCTGGAAACAGAGTTGCATGGCGTAGTAGAGCTTGTCCTGAGTGGGGGATATGAGCACTGCACTGGCCCCCGCGCCATGTCGTGAGAAATCTCCATCGAAGTACATAACCCAGCCGTCCGGCGCCTCACTTCCCGGGGAAAGCGAATGGTCCTCGCCTGCCTCGAGCCCTGGTGCCTCTGTCCATTCTGCTACAAAATCTGCAAGTGCAGCTCCCTTAACGACCCTAGTCGTGCTGAACTCCAGCTGAAACGCTTGTAGCTTGATGTTCCATTTGGTGACCCTTCCTGCTGAGTTGGGACTCCTGAGCACCCTTTCCAACGGGTATGCTGAGACAACCTTGACTGGATGATCCTGGAAGTAGTGCCGCAGCTTCCGTGAGGCCACTAACAGCGCGAGCAGGAGCTTCTGAGGCATGGGGTACCACGCCCTTGTGTCCCTCAGCACCATGCTGACGAAGTACACGGGATGCTCGACGAGGGCGGGCGCAACGACGAAGTCCGCACCCTCCGAGGAATCGGGCGTCTCCTGAGGCACAAGAGTCCCCAGCTCTTGACAAACTGGTGGAGCCCCCTCAGCCGCGAGGACGCCTCCTTGCTGAGGTTGACTTGTATCTGCTGAAGTCGTGACCCCCGAGGGGCCTTCCTGCCGTGGAGTTGTCGCAACTTGTGCGGTGTTGGTCCGGTGCTCCTCCCGGACGGCCACCAGAGTGGCGCTAGTGGAGTATGGTGTGGCGGCGAGATAAAGCAGCAGGGGCTCCTCTGAGCGCGGCGCTACCATCACGGGAGGGCTGGTCAGGTACCTCTTGAGGTCTTGGAACGCTTTGTCAGCCTCTCGAGTCCATTCGAACGGGCCCTTCTTCTTCATTAGCTTGAAGAAGGGCAAAGCGTGTTCCCCTAGCTTGGAGATGAAGCGCCCTAGTGCAGTTACCCGCCCAGCAAGCTTCTGCATTTTCCTGAGAGTTCGCGGAGGACTCATGTCTTCAATTGCCTTGACCTTCTCTGGAGTATCCTCGATACCTCTGTGGGACACGAGGAAACCCCGGAGCTTGCCAGAGGGTACACCGAACACGCACTTCTCTGGGTTGAGTCGCAAGTCCACTTCATGCAGGCTCATGAAGGTTTCTTCCAGGTCTTTTATTAGGGTCTTCGCCTCCCGAGACTTTACCACTATGTCATCGACATATGCCTTAGCGTTCCTCCCGAGCTGCCGGCCTAATGTGATGTGCATCATCCGCTGGAAGGTTGCGCCCGCGTTGCGCAATATGAACGGCATGCAGGTGTAGCAGTACACCCCGCACAGGGTCAGAAAAGCCGTCTTCTCCACATCTTCGACCGCCATCTTGATTTGGTGATAGCCTGAGAAGGCATCCAAAAAAGCACAACAGGTTGCACTCAGCGGTAGAGTCGACGATCTGGTCGATGCGAGGGAGCGGGAACGGATCCTGTGGGCAGGCCTTGTTGAGGTTGGTAAAATCGACGCACATGCGCTCCTTCCCCCTTTTCTTCGGCACAACGACAGGGTTCGCCAGCCACTCCGGGTATCGGACCCCGCGAATGACTCCTGCGGCCTCCAACTTGCGGGTTTCTTGGACAATGAAAGCTTGCTTCTCGGTGGACTGTCATCTTGCCTTTTGCTTCACCGGGCGTATGTTGGGACATACGTTCAGGTGGTGCTCGATCATCTGCCTAGGGACCCCTGTCAGCTATTTGGGCTCCCACGCGAGCACCTCCTTGTTCGCGCGCAGGAACCTCACCAGGGTCTCCTCTTGCTTGGGATCTAGATTGGCGCCTATGGTGAAGGTGGCACCGGAGGACCCATCCTCGTCGACTGGTATTTGCTTGGTTTCTGCCTTGTCTTGGGTGAACAACTGCTTCTTCTTGGTGGGTGCAGCCCCCTTAGCTTTGAGGGGATCAGCACTGGCGGGCTGCGCTGCTGCGGCAGTCTTGAAGGCGAGCTTGAGTGCATGCAGGGCATCCTTTGCATCTCCATCTATGGTGAGGACACCACTGCTCCCGGGCATTTTCATCAGATTGTAAGCCGGGTGGGTTGCTACCATGAACTGGGCCAAAGCTGGGTAGCCGAGGATGGCGTTGTATGGGAGGCCGATGCGGGCGACGTCAAAGTCGACCAGCTCCGTGCGGAAGTTGGCTTGGGTGCCGAACGTCACCGGGAGGCGGATCTGCCCCAGAGAGCCGGTGGGGCTGCCCTCGACGCCCAAAAAGAGCTGGCTGGGGCGGAGTCGCTCTAGCGGCACATGGAGGAGACTGAAGGCCTCGATCGAGAGCACATTGAGGCCGGCTCCGCCGTCTATGAGGGTCCTGGTGATGGCCACCTGGCAGATAGTAGGAGTACATAGCATTGGGAGTGCGCCCGAGCAAGCGGTGTTGGCGGGGTGATCATCCAAGATGAAGGTCAAGTCGGCCTTGGGTGACGTCCATCCTGGAGGAGCTGGGCGGCGAGTCTGGGCAGCGCCGACTTGACAGATGAACGGCTTGATGTGGCGGCTCGTGGATGGTGCTTGCGAGCCCCCTTGGAGTGCCGCGACGACCGGGAGAACCGGGGCCGCATGATGGGTGAGGAAGAGGCCGCGCAGCTCCTCCCAGGAGCCTACTGAAGACGCTGGCAGATGGAGCAACCACATGCGTGGGACGCCGGTGAGTGCCATGGGCAGCCAGTTGGCCATGACCCAGCCATCGCCTCTGATCTTGAGGATGGCCTCTTCATATGCCAGCAAGAAGGCTAGCGGATCTGCCACGCTGTCGTAGCGCGGCGGCATCTCTGTCTTGAACTTGTTCGGCCACCGCCCCTATCGCAACGTGGGGGTCAGAGCCCGGAGCCCCCAGGGCCAAGGGCTGGCCTCCGCGGCCAGAGCGGGCGGCGTGTCGTCGGCCATGAGGGTGAAGCGCAGGGTTGATGGAGAACGGCTGCTGACAGGGAGAGCTCCGGCGCACCCCTACCTGGCGCGCCAAATGTCGGATTTTGGGTTCCGGCAGACCCTTGAGGTTCGAACTCTAGGGTGCACACGAAGATATCCCCCCTACCAACTCACGTCTCGAAGCCTCGCAAGGAATCTAGACTACACGATGAACAACACAAGGGACGCAAGGTTTATACTAGTTCGGGCCACTGTTGTGGTGTAATACCCTACTCTAGTTTGTGGTGTGGTGGATTTCCTCAGGGACTGGTGATGAACAATACAAGAGAAGAACAGCCTCGCGAGGGACGTTCTTGTGGTGGTGTTGTCCCTTTGGAGGGGTCGATTCCAGATTGCCCCTATGTTATGGTGGCTAGTCCTATATATAGAGAGGGAGGCCCTGGTCCTCTTCCCCAAATATTGAGCGGGAAGGGCGCCAACAATTGGCTATTTTGAAGGGGAACATCTAGTACACTTATCCTAACTAAAGTTGGTCTTCGACTGCCAAAGACCCTGACGATGACGCCGTCTTGGGCTCCACGATGACCTCCATCCTGCCGCTCTGCTGGTCTTGGTCTTGTTGCACTGAAACGGTAACTTTTGCCTGATGCCTTGGCCTGTGCTTGCTCCCTTTGCACCAAAGGGGAAACAAGGACACTACACAGGCCGGCGCCCGCCTAGCCTCGATCGTCATGGCTTGCGTCATGGGCACCTTGCGAGGTACCCCTGCCTTGATCTCTCCGCCTCCTCGTGAGCCTGCCTGACAAGGCTGCTCCTGAGGAAGCTTCCTGTCGCCCGCCCCGCGAGGCTTGGCCCCTCGCAAGGGTCTTGAGCTTGAGCTGATAAAGGTGGGCCGCACTGGGCCGTTGCTTGAGCCACGTCGCAGGCTGTAGGCAGGCAAGTCTGGGGACCCCTATTCCCAGAACGCCGACATCTACTTTGTTTGTTGCAAGTTTTACGTGGCTGCTATGGGCTGCTAGTATGAACCGTGCATACCGACGACACAAAAACCACAACATGATTTATCAAGTTTGCTCTTTTAACCTTCAACAAGGACCAGCCACAATCAAATTCGATTCAACTAAAGTTGGAGAAACAGACACCTGTCAGCCACCTTTATGCAAAACTAGTTGCATGTCTATCGATGGAACCAGTCTCATGAACGTGGTCATATAAGGTTAATCCGGGCCACTTCATCCAACAATACCACTGAATCAAAATAAGACATTGGTGGTAAGTGATACGTCTCCAACGTATCTATAATTTATGAAGCATTCATGCTATTTTATTATCTGTTTTGAATGATTATGGGCTTTATTATACACTTTTATATTACTTTTGGGACTAACCTATTAACCGGAGGCCCAACCCATATTGCTGTTTTATTGCCTGTTTCAGTATTTCGAAGAAAAGGAATATCAAACGGAGTACAAACGGAATCAAACCTTCGGCAACGTGATTTTTTGGAAGAATATCACCCAGGAGACTTGGAGTTCACGTCAGAAGACCCTCGAGGAGGCCAGGAGATAGGAGGGCTCCCCCCTACTGGGTGCGCCCCCCTGTCTCGTGGGCCCCTCGAGCACCTCCCAGCTGACTTCTTTTGCCTATATAAGCCTACGTACCCTAAAACTTCGAATATTAAGATAGATCAGGAGTTCCGCCGTCACAAGCCTCTGTAGCCACCAAAAACCTCTCGGGAGCCCGTTCCGGCACCCTGCCGGAGGGGGATCCATCACCGGTGGCCATCTTCATCATCCCTGCGATATCCATGACGAGGAGGGAGTAGTTCACCCTCGAGGTTGAGTGTATGTACCAGTAGCTATGTGTTTGATCTCTCTCTCTCTCGTGTTCTTTCTCGTGTTCCCTCTATGGCACGATCTTGATGTATCCTGAGCTTTGCTATTGTAATTGGATCTTATGATGTTTCTCCCCCTCTACTCTCTTGTGATGAATTGAGTTTTCCCTTTGAAGTTATCTTATCGGATCAAGTCTTTTATGAGAACACTTGATGTATGTCTTGCCGTGCTTATCTGTGGTGACAATGGGATATCATGTGTGTTTTGGTGACCAACTTGCGGGTTCCGCCCATGAACCTATGCATAGGGGTTGGCACACGTTCTTGACTCTCCGGTAGAAACTTTGGGGCACTCTTTGAAGTACTTTGTGTTGGTTGAATAGATGAATCTGAGATTGTGTGATGCATATCGTATAATCATGCCCATGGATACTTGAGGTGACAATGGAGTATCTAGGTGACATTAGGGTTTTGGTTGATTTGTGTCTTAAGGTGTTATTCTAGTACGAACTCTTGAATAGATTGATCCGAAAGAATAACTTTGAGGTGGTTTCGTACCCTACCATAATCTCTTCGTTTGTTCTCCGCCATTAGTCGCTTTGGAGTGACTCTTTGTTGCATGTTGAGGGATTGTTATATGATCTATCTATGTTATTATTGTTGGGAAAACTTGCACTAGTGAAAGTATGAACCTTAGGCCTTGTTTCCTATCATTGCAATACCATTTACGCTCACTTTTATCGCTTGCTACCTTGCTGTTTTTATAATTTAAGATTACAAATACCTTTATCTACCATCCATATTGCACTTGTATCACCATCTCTTCGTCGAACTAGTGCACCTATACAATCTACCATTGTATTGGGTGTGTTGGGGACACAAGAGACTCTTTGTTATTTGGTTTCAGGGTTGTTTGAGAGAGACCATCTTCATCCTACGCCTCCTACGGATTGATAAACCTTAGGTCATCCACTTGAGGGAAATTTGCTACTGTCCTACAAACATGTGCACTTGCAGGCCCAACAACGTCTACAATAAGAAGGTTGTGTAGTAGACATCAAGCTCTTTTCTGGCGCCGTTGCCAGGGAGGCTAGGTAAACGGCACTCACACCCCGTCAACTAAGCTCTTTTCTGGCGTCGTTGCCGGGGAGGTGAGTGCTTGAAGGTATATCTTTAGATCTTGCAATCGAATCTTTTTGTTTCC
This sequence comes from Triticum aestivum, assembly GCF_018294505.1. Lineage (NCBI taxonomy): Eukaryota > Viridiplantae > Streptophyta > Magnoliopsida > Poales > Poaceae > Triticum > Triticum aestivum. Next base: position 631,643,607 of record NC_057801.1, read on the forward strand.
TGTTTTATCACTAGTTTAGTTCATAAAAGAAAACTACCAAAAAATGGAGTTGAGTTTGTCTCTTACGCTTCGTCTTTTTAATATCTTTCGTGAGAATGATGGAAAGGAAAATTGTGCTCAAGTGCTAGAAGAAGAATGCATTAGAATGTTTGATACTAAATCTTTGAATGATGAGCATGATCGCAATGTTGTTAGTATGAATTCCTTGAATATCCATGATGCTAATGATATGCAAAGCCACAAGCTTGGGGAAGTTATGTTTGATGAAGATGATATTTTTTGTCCCCCAAGTTTTGATGAGAATATTTATTATGATGAAAGCATGCCTCCTATTTAAGATGATTATATTGATGAAAGTGGGTTTGGAAGAGTGTCAACTTTAGGTAGTATTGATCCCACTATTTTGGAGGATATTGAATCTTATTGTGATGAACATGAAAGTGGATCTGGAAGAGTGTCAACTTTATTTAGTGATGATTCCACTATTTCGGAAGAGGTTCCAATTGATTATGAGAACAAAGTTGCTATCTATGATGATTATTGTGATGACTTGTATGCTATTATGAATAAAAATAACCATGAAACTTGTCATCATGATTTTAGTTTTCAATTGGATTACGCCTCACATGATAATTATTTTGTTGAGTTTGCTCCCACCATTCCGAATAAGAAGAATTTTGCTTATGTGGAGAGTAGTAAATTTTCTATGCTTGTAGATCATGAAAAGAATGTTTTGGGTGCTGGTTATATTGTTGAATTCATTCATGATGCTACGGAAAATTATTATGAGAGAGGAACATATGCTTGTAGGAGTTGCAATAATGTCAAGTTTCCTCTCTATGTGTTGAAAGTTTTGAAGCTATGCTTGTTTTACTTTCCTATGCTAGTTGATTATTGTTCCCATAAGTCGTTATCTCACAAAATCCCTATGCATAGGAAGTGGGTTAGACTTAAATGTGCTAGTCATATGCTTCATGATGCTCCCGTTATGTTTCAACTCTTATCTTTTATGTGAGCATCATTGCCATCATCATGCCTAGCTAGAAAGGCATTAAAGAAAAACGCTTGTTGGGAGACAACCAAATATTTATCCTTAATGTTTTTGTGTGTTAACATGATTATGCTACTGTAGTAATCATGTTCTATAGCTTTTGTTTCAATAAAGTGCCAAGTAGAACCTTTGGGAAGACTTGGGTGAAGTCTTTATGATCTTGCTGTAAAAAACAGAAACTTTAGCGCTCACGAGAATAGCTTCCATTTTTTACTGGAGGCAGATTTTAGGTTGATTCTTTTTGAAGGTGATTAATAGAAAAATTCCTCAGGACAATAAATTCATTTCAGATTTTTTAGAGTTATAGAAGTATAATTATACATATTACTACAGACTGTTCTCTTTTTGACAGATTCTGTTTTCATTGTGGTGTTTGCTTATTTTGATGAATCTATGAGTAGTATCGGAGGGTATGAACCATAGAGAAGTTATAATACAGTAGATATTACACCAATATGAATAAATAATGAGTTCATTACAGTACCTTAAAGTGGTGGTTTGTTGTCATATACTAACGGAGCTTACGAGTTTTGTTTTGAGTTTCGTGTTGTGAAGTTTTCAAGTTTTGGGTAAGGATTCGATGGACTATGGAATAAGGAGTGGAAAGAGCCTAAGCTTGGGTATGCACAAGGCACCCTAAGGTAATATTCAAGGACAACCAAGCAACTAAGCTTGGGGATGCCCCGGAAGGCATCCCCTCTTTCGTCTTTGTTCATCGGTAACTTTACTTGGAGCTATATTTTTATTCACCACATGATATGTGTTTTACTTGGAGCGTCATTTTATTTTGTTAGTTTTTGCTTTATGTTAGTTAGAATAATGTTTTTCATCTTTATTTTCAATAAAAATGTCAAGGATAGCCTTTACCATGCTTATTTTGCATGTATACATGTTGCTGTTTCAAAACAGAAAGTTTACCGCTGTTGCAAAAATTCCCTAGAAAAGTCAGAGAGTGATATAATGTTCAATCTTTTTGAATAATGAGATCTGATAAACCTTATACAGCATAGTATTTTTCTTTTAATTTTTGGAGTTAGGTAAGTATGATGAATCTTGCATTCTTTACAGACTATACTGTTTTGGCAGATTGCTGTTATGTTTGCATTGTTTGCATATGTTGCTTGTGTAATATTTCTATTTGAGGATAGGAGTGTTAAATATGAAGAGCCATTTAGTATGCAATGTTCAATAATAATTTAAGTGATTTTTTACAGTAGAAAATGATAAGGTTTTGCATTGGTTTACACTAACCTATCTCACGAGTTCTTGTTGAGATTGTTGTGAATGAAGCTTTTGATAAAAAGAGAAACCATGATATGAGAGGAATTAAGGAGACACAAAAGTTCAAGCTTGGGGATGCCCAAGGCACCCCAAGATAATATTTCAAGAAGTCTCAATCATCTAAGCTTGGGGATGTCCCGGTAGGCATCCCACCTTTCTTCTTCGACAATCATCGGTTAGTATCGGTTGAGCCTAAGTTTTTGCTTCTTCACATGAGTCGTGCTATCCTTGCAATGCCATTTTGTTTTGCTTTGCTTTCTGCTTGAATACAATACCAAGATCTGAAATTCTTTAATGAGAGAGAGTCTTCACATAGTTACATAATTATTTAGCTACTCATTGGTCTTCACTTATATCTTTTTGGAGTAGTTTTTCATTTACTCTTGTGCTTCACTTATATCGTATGAGTAAATGGTTGAATGAGTTGAATGTCATAAATCTGAATTATATATGTTTCATTTGCTTATCCCATGGGGAGTAATGACTTCACATCTAAGAAGTAGAGGTTGTAAATTTATTGACGGTTAGCAAGCATTGTATTAGTCATTTGAACAATTCATGAAAGAATGTTGAAGGAAGAGAGATTTCACATATAAATATACTATCCTAGACATCTTTTATAATTGTGAGCACTCATTAAGTATGACATTCTAAAGAGATGATGTTGGACAAGGAAGACAACTTAATGGGTTATGTTTTCTCGCATCTCAGTTAAAGTATATTGTCATGGATCATTCAAACATGTTGAGCTTGCCTTTCCCCCTCATGCTAGCCAAAATTCCTAGCACCAAGTAGAGATACTACTTGTGCTTCCAAATATCCTTAAACCCAGTTTTGCCATGAGAGTCCACCATACCTACCTATGGATTGAGTAAGATCCTTCAAGTAAGTTGTCATCGGTGCAAGCAATAAAAATTGCTCTCTAAATATGCATGATTTATTAGTGTGGAGAAAATAAGCTTTGTACGATCTTGTTATGGAAGCAATAAAAGCGACGGACTGCATAATAAAGGTCCATATACAAGGGGCAATATAAAGTGACGTTCTTTCGCATTAAGATTTTGTGTATCCAACCCTAAAAGCGCATGACAACCTCTGCTTCCTCTGCGAAGGGCCTATCTTTTACTTTATGTCTTTTACTTTATGCAAGAGTCAAGGTGATCTTCACCTTTCCCTTTTTCATTTTATCCTTTGGCAAGCACTTTGTGTTAGGGTGATCCTGATATATATATCCAATAGATGTACGTTAGCATGAACTATTATTGTTGACATCACCAAAACGTGAATACGTTTGGAGGCAACATTATAAGCCCCAATCTTTCTCTGTGTCTGATTAAAACTTCATAACCACAAGTATTGCGTGAGTGTTAGCAATTGTAGAAGACTATATGATAGTTGAGTATGTGAAGTTTGCTAAATCAAAGCTCTAACATAGACACTTCCTGAAAGTAAGATGAATTTCAATTGTTTGATGACTAAGAATGAAGTTTGCTAGTTTTCAAGAAAGTTTATGGTCTATGCTTTAACATATGAATAGCCTGTTACTTGATTATGAAAAGTGTTATGAGATGAACTACTGTTATGACATATAATGATGCTAGTAAAGGTGATTGAAATTATCATTGATCAAACTTGTGCACCTCTAGCATTCACACTTCATAAATTCTTTCTTTTATCATTTACCTACTCGAGGACGAGTAGGAATTAAGCTTGGGGATGTTGATACGTCTCCAACGTATCTATAATTTATGAAGCATTCATGCTATTTTATTATCTATTTTGAATGATTATGGGCTTTATTATACACTTTTATATTACTTTTGGGACTAACCTATTAACCGGAGGCCCAGACCGTATTGCTGTTTTATTGCCTGTTTCAGTATTTCAAAGAAAAGGAATATCAAACGGAGTACAAACGGAATCAAACCTTCGACAACGTGATTTTTTGGAAGAATATCACCCAGGAGACTTGGAGTTCACGTCAGAAGACCCTCGAGGAGGCCATGAGATAGGAGGGCTCCCCCCCCCCAACTGGGTGCGCCCCCCTATCTCGTGGGCCCCTCGAGCACCTCCTGACCGACTTCTTTTGCCTATATAAGCCTACGTACCCTAAAACATCGAATATTAAGATAGATCAGGAGTTCCGCCGCCGCAAGCCTCTGTAGCCACCAAAAACCTCTCGGGAGCCCGTTCCGGCACCCTGCCGGAGGGGGGATCCATCACCGGTGGCCATCTTCATCATCCCGGCGATATCCATGACGAGGAGGGAGTAGTTCACCCTCGAGGTTGAGGGTATGTACTAGTAGCTATGTGTTTGATCTCTCTCTCTCTCTCTCGTGTTCTTTCTCGTGTTCCCTCTATGGCACGATCTTGATGTATCCTGAGCTTTGCTATTGTAATTGGATCTTATGATGTTTCTCCCCCTCTACTCTCTTGTGATGAATTGAGTTTTCCCTTTGAAGTTATCTTATCGGATCAAGTCTTTTATGAGAACACTTGATGTATGTCTTGTCGTGCTTATCTGTGGTGACAATGGGATATCATGTGCCACTTGATGTACGTTTTGGTGACCAACTTGCGGGTTCCGCCCATGAACCTATGCATAGGGGTTGGCACACGTTCTTGACTCTCCGGTAGAAACTTTGGGGCACTCTTTGAAGTACTTTGTGTTGGTTGAATAGATGAATCTGAGATTGTGTGATGCATATCGTATAATCATGCCCACGGATACTTGAGGTGACAATGGAGTATCTAGGTGACATTAGGGTTTTGGTTGATTTGTGTCTTAAGGTGTTATTCTAGTACAAACTCTTGAATAGATTGATCCGAAAGAATAACTTTGAGGTGGTTTCGTACCCTACCATAATCTCTTCATTTGTTTTCCGGTATTAGTGGCTTTGGAGTGACTCTTTGTTGCATGTTGAGGGATTGTTATATGATCTATCTATGTTATTATTGTTGGGAAAACTTGCACTAGTGAAAGTATGAACCTTAGGCCTTGTTTCCTATCATTGCAATACCGTTTACACTCACTTTTATCGCTTGTTACCTTGCTGTTTTTATAATTTCAGATTACAAATACCTTTATCTACCATCCATATTGCACTTGTATCACCATCTCTTCGCCAAACTAGTGCACCTATACAATCTACCATTGTATTGGCTGTGTTGGGGACACAAGAGACTCTTTGTTATTTGGTTGCAGGGTTGTTTGAGAGAGACCATCTTCATCCTACGCCTCCTATGGATTGATAAACCTTAGGTCATCCACTTGAGGGAAATTTGCTACTGTCCTACAAACCTGCGCACTTGCAGGCCCAACAACGTCTACAAGAAGAAGGTTGTGTAGTAGACATTAGTAAGCAGTATGACGATCACCACCCACAACTCTTTGTGTTCTACTCATGCATATCATCTACGCATACACCTGGCTTGGATGCCACTATTGGGAAACGTAGCATGCAATTTCAAAAAAAAACCTATACTCACTCAATATCTATCTAGGAGATGCATAGCAACTAGAGGGGGAGAGTGTGTCCATTTACCCTCGTAGACTGAAAGCGGAAGTGTTTGTTAACGCGGTTGATGTAGTCAAACTTCTTCTCATTCCGACTGATCAAGCAACGAACGTATGGCACCTCCGAGTTCTACACACGTTCAGCTTGATGACATCCCTCAAACTCTTGATCCAGCAAAGTGTCAAGGGACAGTTGCGTCAGCACGACGGCGTGGTGACGGTGATGGTGAAGTGATCCATGTAAGGCTTCACGATCTTCTCCCTAGTCGGCACCCAGTGCAAGTTCACCAGCGCTGATGAGTTGGGCGATGGCGTCAAGGAGAGCAGTGCCGGAGGACGGAGAGGGGAAAGGGACAGGCCGGTGGGGGCTTCGTCGTGGTGGTCAACGCTCTCCATGGCTAGCTAGGAAGGATGGATATGGATCTTCTTTGTGCTTGGCTATCCTTTGTGTTTGTGTGCGCTTGCGATCGGGCAGGGTGCTGGGGGTTTTCAAGGTGCTTGGAGGGTAAGTGTTTGGAGGGGAGAAGGGGAGTGGAGTGCATGCACACAGGCACCGAACGGCACCGGGTTGGTCGTGCTGCCGCGCGGTCAAAAGGTGCCGAGGGGATGGGCGGAGAGGGGCTCAAATTGTCTTGACGTACATCAAGTGACTCTGGGCAGTGACAAGTGGGCTAGTTTGTTTGTGGGCCCATATGTCAGCCACTATAAAGTCAGCTAACATAAGTCAAATAAGCACCACAATGTGGCATTACTCATGTGCCAGCTATGTGTCGTGCATCGTGCTTGTGTGATAATGTTAAGACCCCACATATAGTAATGTCCAAGCTAGTATCATTACAGAAAATTAACTTTATACCAATTATAGAACATAAAAGGCGCATGGAGGGTAAGGGTTTGAAGGGGCGAAGGGGCGTGGAGTGGTGCACACACACGCCAAACAGCACCAGGTTGGCCGTGCTGCCGCGCAGTCAAAGGTGTAGAGGGGATGGGCGGAGAGGGGCTCAAATTGTCTTACGTACATTAGGTGACTCTGGGCAGTGACAAGTGGGCCAATATGTTTGTGGGCGCATATGTCAGTCACTATAAAGTCAGCTAACAAAGTTCAAGAAGCACCGCAATGTGGCGTGACTCGTCTGCCAGCTACGTGTCGTGCACCACGTTGTGATAATGATAAGACCCCACATATAGTAACGTACAAGTTGGTATCATTACGAAAAATTAACTTTACACCAATTATAGCACATAAAAGGCGCATGGCCAGTTGTGCTCCCTCTAGATCTATTCGCCCATCTAGTGACTCACACGATCAAACGGTTTCTGCTTTTCACCTCTAAAAGTGCAATCATGTAGGACAAATGTTTCCTACCACTAGTGGAAGTTATCCTCGCTTTTAGGGTTTAGGGTTTTTGGTTCCAAGTATATGTTGAAAATATCAGCGCCTCCTTGATTAATCTAATGCACGAGTAAACAGTAAGTATGGCAATCACAGTATGCAACTCATACCGATACCTAAGCTTGTGAACGCGTATAGTACATAGAACCGAAGCATCTATGAACATAACATATACGGCCAGCACATGAACGAGTAAATGAGCGATGAAGAGATCATACCCTCCGGTGGGCAGGCCAACTCAGCGGCTGCGGCAGCAGCCTCGGCGTCGTCTGTGGCCTTATTCTTGGCAGTGGCATCGTTGACCATGCTGTCGATGCAGGGGAAGTAGTGTAAGCAGAGGAGGACGAAGATGGAGATGGATCGGGAGAAGTCGCACCAAGACACTCCCCAAAAACCTTATTGCTATTCTCACGGGCAGGATCCTGAACGATAGGGTTCCGGAGGCCCATGCTCTCCCGACCAACCATGCACGTGTTGGGAAACGTAGCATGCAATTTCAAAAAAAATCCTACACTCATGCAAGATCTATCTAGGAGATTCATAGCAACGAGAGGGGGAGGGTGTGTCCATGTACCCTTGTAGACCGAAAGTGGAAGCATTAACTTCACGCGGTTGATGTAGTCGAACGTCTTCTCGAATCAACTGATCAAGTACTGAACGTACGACACCTCCGAGTTCTGCACACATTCAGCTCGATGACGTCCCTGGAACTCTTGATCCAGCAGAGTGTCGAGGGAGTCGGATAGTCCCATCAGCACGACGATGTGATGATGGTGTTGGTGATGTGATACGCGCAGGGCTTCGCCTAAGCACTACGATGATACTATTGGAGGAGTAAACAGCAGAGGGGGGCACCGCACACGGCTAAGAGAATAACTATTTTGCCTTTGGGGTGCCCCCTGATCCTGTATATAAAGGAGGAGGGGAGGAGGCGGTCGGCCAAGAGGGGCGCGCCATGGGGGGGGAGTCCTACTAGGACTCCCAGTCCTAGTAGGATTCCCATTTCCTTTCCGGAGTGGCAAAGGGGAAAAGGGAGAGGGAGTAGGAGAGGGAAAGGGGGGCGCCGCCCCCTCCCCTAGTCCAATTCGGACTCCCATGGGGGGGGGTGCAGACACCCCTTATGAGACCTCTTTATAAGGGCTGCTCTACCACGATGCCATTGGGAGCTTGGGAAGAGGAGTTGTACACGCGCACTCCTCCTCCCCAAAGGGTGAGTAAGTATCAAAGAAATATTCTTCTTCTTTCTGGGTATAACCCTTTGCCACAAGCCAAGCCTTGTACAACAGTACCATCGGGCTTAAGCTTCTTCTTGAACACCCACTTACATCCCAATGGTTGGCAGTCATAAGGACGATCAGTGATTTCCCATGTCCCATTAGCCAAGATAGAATCCATCTCGCTATAGACCACATCCTTCTAGTAGTCAGCATCCGGTGATGCATAAGCTTCTAAGATGGAAATGGGAGTGTCGTCATCCACAAGGTACACGACGAAATCATCACCAAAAATGACTTTGCAGTCCTCTATCCCTTGCTCCCAATAAGAGCTTCCTCGTCATCCTCTGTGGAACTTTCATCACTTCTGTGCTCATAATATTCCATCGGAATGGCAGGTTTAGGAGTCTCATCATATTCCAGTCTAGAAGTGCTTTGCATATCTCTCATGAGGAAAATATCCTCAAAGAATGTAGAATCTTTAGACTCCATGATCGTACCGACCTTCACGCTATGCTTAGCATAGCCCAGAAAACACAGTCCATGGCCTTTGGTCCCAACTTACACTTTTTGTTCATCGGCATGTTGACTTTCTCCAAACAGCCCCAAGTGCGCAAGTAAGAGTGTGTAGTTCTTTTCTTCTCCCATTGCTCATAGGGAGTAGTCTCATTATTCATTATGGGAACTTTATTCAGTACATGACATGATGTCAATACAGCCTCCCCCGACCGTGCCTTGTTTAAAGCTGATGTATCTAACATGGTGTTAACCAAATCTGTTAAAGTATGGTTTTACATTCGGCAACCCCGTTTGACTGGGGTGAATAGGGAGGCGTCCTCTCATGAATAATACCATGTTCCACACAGACTAAATTGAACTCATTAGAAAAGTACTCTCCACCATGATCAGACCGGACTCGTTTTATTTTATTTTCAAGTTGGTACTCAACTTCTACCTTATACCATTAAAGTAGTGTAGAGCCTCATCCTTGGTATTTAACAAATACACATAGCAGAATCTAGTGGAGTCATCAACCAACGTCATGAAATATTTCTTTCCACCTTTAGTCAACACACCATTCATCTCGCAGAGATCTGAATGCATGAGCTCTAGTGGTGCCAGGTGTCTTTCCTTCGCACGCTTGTGAGGCTTACGAGGTTGCTTTCCTTGCACACGTGAATGGCACTGATGTCTACTACACAACCTTCTTCTTGTAGACGTTGTTGGGCCTGCAAGTGCACAGGTTTGTAGGACAGTAGCAAATTTCCCTCAAGTGGATGACCTAAGGTTTATCAACCCGTAGGAGGCGTAGGATGAAGATGGTCTCTCTCAAGCAACCATGCAACCAAATAACAAAGAGTCTCTTGTGTCCCCAACACACCCAAGACAATGGTAAATTGTATAGGTGCACTAGTTCGGCGAAGAGATGGTGATACAAGTGCAATATGGATGGTAGATATAGGTTTTTGTAATATGAAAATATAAAAACAGCAAGGTAACTAATGATAAAAGTGAGCGTAAACGGTATTGCAATGGTAGGAAACAAGGCATAGGGTTCATACTTTCACTAGTACAAGTTCTCTCAACAATAATAACATAGATAGATCATATAACAATCCCTCAACATGAAACAAAGAGTCACTCCAAAGCCACAAATAGTGGATAACAAACGAAGAGATTATGGTAGGGTACCAAACCACCTCAAAGTTATTCTTTTGGATCAATCTATTCAAGAGTTAGTACTAGAATAAAACCTTAAGACACAAATCAATCAAAACCCTAATGTCACCTAGATACTCCATTGTCACCTCAAGTATCTGTGGGCATGATTATACGATATGCATCACACAATCTCAGATTCATCTATTCAACCAACACAAAGTACTTCAAAGAGTGCCCCAAAGTTTCTACCGGAGAGTCAAGACGAAAACGTGTGCCAACCCCTATGCATAGATTCCCAAGGTCACGGAACCCGCAAGTTGATCACCAAAACATACATCAAGTGGATCACGTGAATATCCTATTGTCACAACAGGTAAGCACGACAAGACATACATCAAGTGTTCTCAAATCCTTAAAGACTCAATCCGATAAGATAACTTCAAAGGGAAAACTCAATTCATCACAAGAGAGTAGAGGGGGAGAAACATCATAAGATCCAACTATAATAGCAAAGCTCACGATACATCAAGATCATGCCATAGAGAGAACACGAGAGAGAGAGAGAGAGAGAGAGAGAGAGAGATCAAACACATAGCTAATGGTACATACCCTCAGCCCAAGGGTGAACTACTCCCTCCTCGTCATGGAGAGCGCCGGGATGATGAAGATGGCCACCGGTGAGGGATCCCCCCTCCGGCAGGGTGCCGGAACGGGCTCCCGAGAGGTTTCTGGTGGCTACAGAGGCTTGCGGCGGCGGAACTCCCGATCTATCTTCTTCTTCAATTTTTTTAGGGTACGTTGTAACGCCCCGGATACAACTTTCCATATTCGTAACTCCAACTCTTGCCTTTTCCGGAGATGTGATTTATTATTTCCTCCGTGGTTGGGTTTTTGTCTGTTGTTTTGCGTTTTGTTCTTGTTATGCATCTTGTCTCATGTCATCATCTGCATTTCATCCGCATGTTTTTCAAAACTTGCATCAGTTCGGGTTCCGCCGGTTCTCTCCGTTGTCCGTTCTGAGCCCGACCACACTCGCACGCACCCGCGGCACCTCCGAAATATTATTTTATAAGTGGCATAAAAATGTTCTCGGAATGGGTTGCAACTTGTCGTGCGGTCTTATTATAGTGTAGACAGGCCGCCTGCCAAGTTTCGTCGCATTCGGAGTCCATTTGATAGCCCAACCGTTAAACCTACAACCGCAATATAGTCGGTCTATCGTCGGACGTTTTCGATCTCTGAAAACCCTGCCGGGCTGCTTTCCTCTTCTCTTCTCTCAGCCCAAGGCCTCATCTACACAGCCCTCCTGCTAGCCCACCTATCTAACCCCCTCCGTTCCGGACCGTTGGATCGAGACCCGATGTCCGAAAACGGAGCAGAAACCCCCTTGAGACTAAACCCTAGCTTTTACCCTATATATATCACCCCTCCTTCCTAATTTGGGCATCCATAGCCTTCACCTACCCCTAGCCGCCTCCCCACCGCAGCCAACCTCCCCCTCCTCGAAAATCGCGCCCCCAATCATCAGCCGCCGCCTCCTCCTTGATTTCCGGCGCTAACCAGCCTCCCTCCGCCACTTGGCGCTGCCCTAGAGGTCAGCCGCCACCGCGCCATCGCCCTCCACCTCTCCCTGCGAGCCACGTCGTCCCCGCGCCTCCACCGCGCCAGGCCGCCCGAAGCCCAGCGGAGGCCCGCCTGGGCCCCGATCTGGGCCGAGGCTCGCTCCGCACCGCTGCCCCGCAGCGCTCGCCTCCTGCGTCCGAGGCCGAGCCTCCGCCCGAGCGTCTCCGCCGCCCTGCGCGCTTCCCCGTCGCCGGAGCAGTGCGCCGCCAGCAACCTTCCAGGCCGGACCTCGCCCTCGCGCCCTGCTCCTCCCTCCTTCCTCTCTTTCTCCCTACCTCACGCTCTCTCTTCTCCTCGTAGAACCGCAGCCGCTGCTTGCTGTCGCCGTCGCCGTCGCCGAGTTCGTCGCCGACCTCCTCGCCCCGATCTTCGTCGGATTCGGGATCACCGACCCCGGATCTCCTCATTCCGGCAACCCCCCTCGCGCCCCGGCCTCCTCCTCACCGGCTCCGACGAGCTCCAGCCGGTTCGAGCCGCTACCACTGCATGTGTCCTCTGCGTCCAGGACGAGGCGCCCGCTCGCCCGCATCGCGCGTTGACCGCAAGCCCAGGCCCGTAGCCGCAGCCAGCGCCAGGCCCAGCCGCAAGCCAGGAGCAGGCCCAGCGCCCCCCCCCCTTCCGGCCCCCTCCAGCCTTGCTTCGAACCGGGCCATGGCCCATGGTGAGCCTCTAGCACCCATGTTGCTACCGGGCCAGTCAGATTCAGCCCATGTGTATTTTTTTCTATGCTGCGATTTTCCTATTTATCCTGGGAATTACAGATTTGCAGAAAACCCCTCATACATCATACATTTAATATCTCATTAACCGTGCATCGGATTAAAATGATTTAAACATGTAAAATGCTCAGAAAATTGTGTAGATTAATAATATGCCACTTTCATCCATGTTTAAAATGTTTAACATGTTGTTTGTGTTTATTTTGCATAATGCCATGCTAAAATGATTTACTTCATAACTAAATAACCGTAACTCTGTTTTAAACAAACTTTATATGTAAATGGGGTGGAAAAATGCCTAGATTAACATGGTGCACTTTATTTTCCTGTTTAACAACAATAAAATGGTATTTAGGGCAGAACAGTACCGAATCTAAAATATGCATATGGGGATTTTCCGGACTTGTTGTTTGTTGTTCCGGCCTCATTTAAACTTGCCTAAATAGATAGTTTACTTATGCTTCACCCATTGCCATGTTTAATAACATTTAATATTGTTGGGTACAAAACCGAGAGAAAACTAAATAATTGATGTGGTGTTTCGTCAATATGCAACTCGTTGCATATTGATCTCCACTTAACTTGTAGTATTGTTTGTTGCACTTTGCCATGCCATGCCTTATTAAACTGGTCATGCATCATACTTGTTTGTGCATCATGCCATGTTTATGTGTTGTGTGTTTACTATGTTGTTTGCTTCTTTCCGGTTATTCCTCTTCTTGATAGTTGTCGATAATGTTGCGATTGTGAGGATTCATTCGACTACTCCCGTTCGTCTTCTTCATGGACTCGTTCTTCTTCCTAGCGGGATTTCAGGCAAGATGACCGCTACCTTGGATCTCACTACTATCATTGCTATGCTAGTTGCTTCGTTCTATCGCTATGCTGCGTTACCTATCTTTTGCGCATCAAGCCATCCCAAATTGCCATGAACCTCTAACCTTTGACACCTTTCCTATGCAAACCGTTGTTTGGCTATGTTACCGCTTTTGCTCAGCCCCTCTTATAGCATTTCTAGTTGCAGGTGAAGTTGAAGATTGCTCCATGGTGGACAGGATTTTGGTTGGGATATCACAATATCTCTTATTTAATTAATGCATCTATATATTTGGTAAAGGGTGGAAGGCTCGGCCTTATGCCTGGTGTTTTGTTCCACTCTTGCCGCCCTAGTTTCCGTCATACCGGTGTTATGTTCCCGGATTTTGCGTTCCTTACGCGGTCGGGTGATTTATGGGACCCCCTCGACAGTTCGCTTTGAATAAAACTCCTCCAACAAGGCCCAACATTGGTTTTACCATTTGCCTCACCACCACCTACATTTCCCTTGGGAGTAATTAACCCAAGGGTCATCTTTATTACAGCCCCCCGGGCCAGTGCTTGTCTAAGTGTTGGTCCGAACTAGAGCCCTTTGCAGCGCCCCCTCAGGGAAACTTGAGGTTTGGTTTTAGTTGTACGGATTGCTCATCCGGTGTTGCCCTGAGAACGATATATGTGCAGCTCCTATCGGGATTGTCGGTGCATCGGGCGGTCTTGCTGGTCTTGTTTTACCATTGTCGAAATGTCTTGTAAACCGGGATTCCGAGTCTGATCGGGTCTTCCTGGGTGAAGGTCTATTCCTTCGTTGATCGCGAGAGCTTGTCATGGGCTAAGTTGGGACACCCCTGCAGGGTATAATCTTTCGAAAGCCGTGCCTGCGGTTATAGGCAGATGGGAATTTGTTAATGTCCGGTTGTAGATAACTTGACACCAGAACCAAACTAAAACGCATCAACTGCGTGTGTAGCCGTGATGGTCTCTTCTCGGCGGAGTCCGGGAAGTGAACACAGTCTTTGGCTTATGTTTGACGTAAGTAGGACTTCAGGATCACTTCTTGATCATTGCTAGTTTCAAGACCGTTCCGCTTGCTCTCTTCTCGCTCTTATTTGCGTATGTTAGCCACCATACTTGCTTAGTCGCTGCTGCAGCCTCACCACTTTACTCCTTCCTTTCCCTTTAAGCTTTGCTAGTCTTGACACCCATGGTAATGGGATTGCTGAGTCCTCGTGGCTCACAGATTACTACAACAACAGTTGTAGGTACAGGTTATGCGCTGATCATGACGCGAGAGCGATGCTTGCTTGTGTTGAGTTCTTCTTCTGCTTCTTCGATCAGGGGATAGGTTCCAGGTCGGCAGCCTGGGCTAGCAGGGTGGATGTCATTTGAGCTTCTGTTTGTGTTTCATCCATAGTCGGATGTTGATATTGTGTATGATATATTGTTGTATCCGTGTGGCATTGTATGCCTTATGTATGTATCCCCATCTATTATGTAATGTTGATGTAATGATATCCACCTTGCAAAGCGTTTCAATATGCGGTTCTATCCTTGGTGGGACCTTCGAGTCTCTTTAGGATAGTATCGCATATTGGGCGTGACATACGTGGACTTATATAGGCGAAAGAAGTCGGTCGGGGGAGCCTCAAGGGGCCCAGGAGGGTGGAGGGCGCGCCTAGGGGGGTGGACGCGCCCCCTATCTCATGGCCTCCTCGACGCTTCCCTGGCTTGCACTCCAAGTTCCCGGGATTGCTTCTGTTCCACAAATAACTTTTCCGAAGGTTTCATTTCGTTTGGACTCTGTTTGATATTCCTTTTCTTCGAAACACTGAAATAGGCAAGAAAACATCAATATGGGCTGGGCCTCCGGTTAATAGGTTAGTCCCAAAAATAATATGAAAGTGTATAATAAAGCCCATAAACATCCAAAATAGATAATATAATAGCATGAATGCTTCATAAATTATAGATACGTTGGAGACGTATCAGCATCCCCAAGCTTAATTCCTGCTCGTCCTCGAGTAGGTAAATGATAAAAGAAAGAATTTATGAAGTGTGAATGCTAGCAGGTGCACAAGTTTGATCATTGATAATTTCAATCACCTTTTCTGGCATCATTATATGTCATAACAATAGTTCATCTCATAAAACTTCTCAAGATCAAGTAACAAGCTATTCACATGTTAAAGCATAGACCATAAACTTTCTTGAAAACTAGCAAACTTTATTCTTAGTCATCAAACAATTACAATTCATCTTATTTTCAGGAAGGGTCTATGTCAGAGCTTTGATTTAGCAAACTCCACGTACTCAACTATCATATAGTCTTCTACAATTGCTAACACTCACGCAATACTTATGGTTATGGAGTTTTAATCGGACACTGAGAAAGATAGGGGCTTATAGTGTTGCCTCCCAACATATTCACCTTTGGGTGATGTCAACAATAATAGTTCATGCTAACTTACATCCAATTGGATATATATATATCAGGATCTTTCCACACGAGGTGCTTGCCAAAGGATAAAATGAAAAAGGCAAAGGTGAAGATCACCTTGACTCTTGCATAAAGTAAAAGACATAAAGTAAAGGATAGGCCCTTCGGAGAGGGAAGCAGAGGTTGTCATGCGCTTTTATGGTTGGATGCACAAAATCTTAGTGCAAAAGAACGTCACTTTATATTGCCACTTGTATATGGACCTTTATTATGCAGTCCATCGCTTTTATTGCTTCCATAACTAGATCGTATGAAGCTTATTTTCTTCACACTAATAGATCATACATATTTAGAGAGCAATTTTTATTGCATGCACCAATGACAACTTACTTGAAGGATCTTACTCAATCCATAGGTAGGTATGGTGGACTCTCATGGCAAAAACTGGGTTTAAGGATATTTGGAAGCACAAGTAGTATCTCTACTTGGTGCAAGGAATTTTGGCTAGCATGAGGGGGAAAGGCAAGCTCAACATGTTTGAATGATCCATGACAATATACTTTAACTGAGATGTGACAAAACATAACCCATTACATTGTCTTCCTTGTCCAACATCAACTCTTTAGCATGTCATACTTAATGAGTGCTCACAATTATAAATATGTCTAGGATAGTATATTTATATGTGAAATCTCTCTTCCTTCAATATTCTTTCATGAATTGTTCAAATGACCAATACAATGCTTGCCAACCTTCAATAAATTTACAACCTCTACTTATTAGATGTGAAGTCATTACTCCCCATGGGATAAGCAAATGAAACATATATAAATTCAGATTTATGACATTCAACTCATTCAACCATTTACTCATAGGATATAAGTGAAGCACACGAGTAAATGACAAACTACTTCAACGAGATATGAGTGGAGATCAATGAGTAGCTAAATAATTATGTAACTATCTGAAGACTCTCTCTCATTTAAGAATTTCAGATCTTGGTATTTTATTCAGATAGCAAGCAAAACAAAATAAAATGACATTGCAAGGATAGCACAACTCATGTGAAGAAGTAAAAACTTAGGCTCAACCGATACTAACCAATAGTTGTTGAAGAAGAAAGGTGGGATGCCTACGGGGCATCCCCAAGCTTAGATGCTTGATACTTCTTGAAATATTATCTTGGGGTGCCTTGGGCATCCCCAAGCTTGAGCTTTTGTGTCTCCTTAATTCCTCTCCTATCATGGTTTCTCTTTCTATCAAAAGCTTCATCCACACCAAACTCAACAAGAACTCATGAGATAGGTTAGTATAAACCAATGCAAAACCTTATCATTTTCTACTGTAAAAAAGCACTAACATTATTATTCAACATTGCATACTAAATGCCTCTGCATATTTAATACTCCTATCCTTAAATAGAATCATTAAAGAAGCAAACATATGCAATCAATGCAAACATAACAGCAATCTACCAAAACAGTACAGTCTGTAAAGAATGCAAGAGTATCAATACTTAACTAACTCCAAAAATTATTAGAAAAATACTACGCTGTAGAAGATTTATCAGAGCTCAATTTGCAAAAAGTTTCGACATTATATCATTCTCTGACTTTTCTAGGGAATTTTTGCAACAGCGGTAAACTTTCTGTTTTCAAACAGCAACATGTATACTAGCAAAATAAGCATGGTAAAGGCTATCCTTGACATTTTTATTGAAAATAAAGATGCACAACATTATTATAAATAACAGAAAGCTAATACTAACAAAATAAAATGATGCTCCAAGCAAAACACATATCATGTGGTGAAGAAAAATATAGCTCCAAGTAAAGTTACCGATGAACGAAGACGAAAGAGGGGATGCCTTCCGGGGCATCCCCAAGCTTAGGCTCTTGGTTGTCCTTGAATATTACCCTGGGTGTGCCTTGGGCATCCCCAAGCTTAGTCTCTTGCCACTCCTTATTCCATAGTCCATCGAATCTTTACCCAAAACTTGAAAACTCCACAACACAAAACTCAACAGAAAACTCGTAAGCTCCGTTAGTATAAGAAAATAAAACCACCACTTAGGTACTGTAATGAACTCATTCTAAATTAATATTGGTGTAATATCTACTGTATTCCAACTTATCTATGGTTCATACCCTCCGATACTACTCATCGATTCATCAAAATAAGCAAACAATACATAGAAAACAGAATCTGTCAAAAACAGAACAGTATGTAGTAATCTGTATCAAACGTATACTTCTGGAACTCCAAAAATCCTACCAAATTAGGAAGTGCTAAAAAATACGTGTAAAAATCCAGGGAAAAAAGAATCAGATCAGAATCACATTTCTGTGAAGTTATCAAAACTAATTTACTGGGTGAAAAAGTTTCTGATTTTCAGCAGGATCAACACAACTATCACCGTAAACTATCCTAAAGGTCCTACTTGGCACTTTATTGAAACAAAAGCTATAGAACATGATTACTACAGTATCATAATCATGTGGACACAAAAAATGGTAAAGGTAAATATTGGGTTGTCTCCCAACAAGCACTTTTTAATGCCTTTCTAGCTAGGCATGATGATGACAATGAGGCTCACATAAAAGATAAGAATTGAAACATAACGGGAGCATCATGAAGCGTATGACTAGCACATTTAAGTCTAACCCACTTCCTATGCATAGGGATTTTGTGAGGAAACCACTTATGGGAACAATAATCAACTAGCATAGGAAGGCAAAACAAGCATAGCTTCAAAATTTTCAACACATAGGGAGGAAACTTGATATTATTGCAATTCCTACAAGCATATATTCCTCCCTCATGATAATTTTCAGTAGCATCATGAATGAATTCAATAATATAACCAGCACATAAATCATTCTTTTCATGATCTACAAGCATAGAAAATTTACTACTCTCCACATAAGCAAATTTCTTCTCATTCAGAATGGTGGGAGTATCATCAGATACTTGAATACTATAAATTGTTTCCACATTAAAAGAGTAATGTTCAGAAAAAGGGTAATCATAATCATTACAAGTTTTATAAATATAATTATCACTACTTTTTATAGCATAAGTTTCATCAAAATAATCATCATAAGTAGGAACTTTGTTCTCATCATAATCGATTGAAACCTCTTCCAAGATAGTGGAATCATCACTAAATAAAGTTGACACTCTTCCAAATCCACTTTCATAAATATAATCATCATAGGTAAGAGGCATGCTATCATCATAACAACTTTGCATATCAAAACTTGGGATGCTAAAAATATCATCTTCATTAAACATAGCATCCCCAGGCTTGGGCAAACATTAATTCCCGCAAATATATTCTCAAATATGTCATCCTCATCAAACATAGCTTCCCAAAGCTTGGGCCTTTTCATATCATAAGCATAATCACTCTCATCATTAATAGTATGGATAGCACCAATAGTATAGCAATTATCATCATCACAATGAGTAGTAGGAGCAACATCATTTGGGAGGGATACCTTTTTACCTTTGTTGCTCCTTCTTTTCTTTTTCTTCTTCACATTATGTGTGGGTTCAACTTTCTTCTTTGAGATCCTTATTGATAAGATTGGTTGAATACAAAGCTCCTCCTCGTTACCTGATTCATCATAAGAAATAATAGGAGAATATTGGGAAGTCTCTTCCCTTTCATCAGTATTCTCTTCATCTTCTATTTGCTTCCTTTTCTTTATGTAATTGGTAATATAAGGATTTTCAATGCAATTCACCGCACAATACAAATAAATCTCTCTAGATCAATATCAAGGAATTTCTCATGGGCAAATTTTGGACAGTCCTTGATTAAACGTTTCATTTCTTCATAACCCAAAAGCAAACTAAGTTCATTATGATGTGCAAGGGAAATCATATCATCACAATTTTTGGACACGATTCGATCATGAAACAATTTGCATCAGAGATGTAAATGACCACGTTCATTGCAAAGTTCACAAGTACGGTAAAGGAAATTTAAATTTTCAGCACTCACATTTAGCCTTTCTTGCAACGTTTTAGTTTCTAAATGCTTATGCCTCTTGCAATATCTATCTTCCCTATTTGGTGCGTACTTGCAAACCCAATCTACTCCACAAAAATCGACATGCTTATAAGAGATATTGTCATCATAACTAGTGAATCATCATTAGTACTATGGATATTCAAAGAGTTCACACTAACAACATTGCAATCATGCTCATCGTTCAAAGATTTAGTATCAAACATTCTAATGCATTCTTCTTCTAGCACTTGAGCACAATTTTCCTTTTCATCATACTCACGAAAGATATTAAAAAGATGAAGCGTATGAGACAAACTCAATTCCATTTTTTTGGTAGTTTTCTTTCATAAACTAAACTAGTGATAAAACAAGAAACAAAAAAATTCGATTGCAGGATCTAAAGATATACCTTCAAGCACTCACCTCCCTGGCAACACCGCTAGAAAAGAGCTTGATTGACGGGGTGTGGGTGCTGCTTACCTAGCCTCCCCGGCAACGGCGCCAGAAAAGAGCTTGATGTCTACTACACGACCTTCTTCTTGTAGACGTTGTTGGGCCTGCAAGTGCACAGGTTTGTAGGACAGTAGCAAATTTCCCTCAAGTGGATGACCTAAGGTTTATCAATCCGTGGGAGGCGTAGGATGAAGATGGTCTCTCTCAAGCAACCCTGCAACCAAATAACAAAGAGTCTCTTGTGTCCCCAACACACCCAATACAATGGTAAATTGTATAGGTGCACTAGTTCGGCAAAGAGATGGTGATACAAGTGCAATATGGTGGTAGATATAGGTTTTTGTAATCTGAAAATATAAAAACAGCAAGGTAACTAATGATAAAAGTGAGCGTAAACGGTATTGCAATGGTAGGAAACAAGGCATGGGGTTCATACTTTCACTAGTGCAAGTTCTCTCAATAATAATACCATAGATAGATCATATAACAATCCGTCAACATGCAACAAAGAGTCACTCCAAAGCCACAAATAGCGGAGAACAAACAAAGAGATTATGGTAGGGTAACAAACCACCTCAAAGTTATTCTTTCGGATCAATCTATTCAAGAGTTCGTACTAGAATAACACCTTAAGACACAAATCAATCAAAACCCTAACGTCACCTAGATACTCCATTGTCACCTCAAGTATCCATGGGCATGATTATACGATATGCATCACACAATCTCAGATTCATCTATTCAACCAACACAAAGTACTTCAAAGAGTGCCCCAAAGTTTCTACCGGAGAGTCAAGACGAAAACGTGTGCCAACCCCTATGCCTAGATTCCCAAGGTCATGGAACCCACAAGTTGATCACCAAAACATACATCAAGTGGATCACGTGAATATCCCATTGTCACCACAGATAAGCACGGCAAGACATACATCAAGTGTTCTCAAATCCTTAAAGACTCAATCCGATAAGATTACTTCAAAGAGAAAACTCAATTCAGCACAAGAGAGTAAAGGGGGAGAAACATCATAAGATCCAACTATAATAGCAAAGCTCGCGATACATCAAGATCGTGCCATAGAGAGAACACGAGAGAGAGAGAGAGAGAGAGAGAGAGATCAAACACATAGCTACTGGTACATACCCTCAGCCCCGAGGGTGAACTACTCCCTCCTCGTTATGGAGAGCGCCGGGATGATGAAGATGGCCACCGGTGAGGGATCCCCCCTCCGGCAGGGTGCCGGAACGGGCTCCTGAGAGGTTTTTCGTGGCTACAGAGGATTGCGGCAGTGGAACTCCCGATCTATCTTCTTCTTCGATGTTTTTAGGGTACGTGGACTTATATAGGCGAAAGAAGTCAGTCAGGGGAGCCTCGAGGGGCCCAGGAGGCCTGGGCGCGCCCCCCTATCTCGTGGCCTCCTCGACGCTTCCCTGGCTTGCACTCCAAGTTCCCGGGATTGCTTTTGTTCCAAAAATAACTTTTTCGAAGGTTTCATTCCATTTGGAATCCGTTTGATATTCCTTTTCTTCGAAAATCTGAAATAGGCAAGAAAACAGCAATATGGGTTGGGCCTCCGGTTAATAGGTTAGTCCCAAAAATAATATATGTGTATAATAAAGCCCATAAACATCCAAAATAGATAATATAATAGCATGAATGCTTCAGAAATTATAGATACGTTGGAGACGTATCAGGCACTTAGAACCTTTGGCTAATGTGAAACTCGGGACTAGATCCATCTTAGCTAGTTGTGTCATACATTATAGAAATCCACTAGGGAAAGGTGGAACAAAGTTCCGTGTTCATATCCTTTTCAAACAAATAGTCCATATCGAGATATGACTACTTTATTGGACTTGAATACTAACTTAAACCATTCTTTACATAGAAGGGATCCACTAACGAGATTCTTCATGATGCCGAGGACATGTTGCATGTTCTTCAGTTGCATGATCTTTCTCGAAGTAAACTTCGGATCTATCATGCCAACACCATGAACAGGAGCATGCAAGCCATTCCCCATCAGGATGAAACAATCTCGTGTGACCTGGTAAGAAGAGAACAAGTACATATCAGCACACATATGAATGTTTGCACCTGTGTCAACCCACCAATCAGTGGATTGACAAACTAAAAGTACGGTAAACAGATTACCATACCCAGATGCCCCATCATTGTTGCTCATAGTCACATTGACAGACTTGGAGTCCTGTCCTGGCTTCTTGTACTTTTTTGGGCACTTGTTTGCCCAATGTTCCTCTGAACCACAAGTAAAGCAGCCATTTCGATGTCTACTATGCAACTTTTATTCTTGTAGACTCTATTGGACCTCCAAGCGTAGAGTTTTGCATGATAGCAACATTTTTTCCTCAAGTGAATGACCTAATGTTTATCAATCCGTGGGAGGTGTCGGATGAAGATGGTCTCTCTCAAACAACCCTGCAATCAAATACAAAAAGTCTCTTGTGTCCCCGACACACCCAATATTGTTGTCAATTGTATAGTTGCACTAGTTCAGCGAAGAGATGGTGATACAAGTGTAATAGGGATGGTAGAAATAGGTTTCTATAATCTGAACAATTGAAAACAGCAAGGTAACAAGTAGCAAACAACAAGCAAAATGGTATATCAGTGCTTAGAAACAAGGCCTAGGGTTCATACTTTCACTAGTGCAATCTCTCAACAATGCTAACATAATTGAATCATATAACAATCCCTCAACGTGCGACAAAAAGTCACTCCAAAGTTCCCGTCAATAGTCGAGAACATAAGATGAAATTGTTGTAGGTAGCAAACCACCTCAAAGTTATCTTCTCGATCAATCTATTGAGACATCCCTATAAGTGTCACAAACAACTCTAGAGATCATACTACAATAACACCATATTATACACAACAATCAACTCTAGTGTCACCTAGATACTCCAATGTCACCACAAGTATCCGTGAGTTAATTATTTGATATGCATCAAACAATTTCAGATTCATAATATTCAATCTAACACAAACAAATTCAAAGATTAGCCCAAGTTTCTATCGGACAAAGTAGGATGAAAACGTGTATCCACCTATGTGCCTATATTACACCAATGTCACATCGGAAATCCGCAAGTTGACTACCAAAATATACATCAAGTGACTCAATAGAAGACCCCATTGTCACCAGATTACCCCAATGTCAACCGGGACGATGAAGTGACTCAATACCTATGTGCTTTGGTATAGAGGCTTGCGGCGGCAGCATAAAAGTTCTAGGTTTATTTCTAGATTCATAGGATTTTTCAGTATTAGAATCATGCCAATCGGAGTTACGAGGGGCCCACAAGCTTGGGCAGCACTCCCTAACCCCCAGGGCACGTGAGGTGAGCTTGTGGCCAACTCATGGGGTCTTCTGGTCCTTCCTCTAAGCTTTGTGGGTCTCTTATGTTCCAAAAAATCACTGTAACTTTTCATGGCATTTGGACTTTGTTAGGTATGGGTTTTCTGAAAAAACAAAAACATGTAGAAAAGAGCTACTCGATTGGCACTAATTAATAGGTTAGTCCACAAAAATCATCTAAAATTGCACCAAAACTATATAAAATTATTGTAAATATGGCATGAATACTTCATAAATTATAGATACGTTTGAGACGCATCACATCTCTCTTTTTATCTTTCTTCTTACCCTTGTTCTTGAAGGTATTCTACTGGACAGTGTTCTTTCCCTTAAACTTGCAAAAATTCTTATGCACCACAACGGCGCTAAAAGAACCCTCTTCCCCTTCCGCATGTGAGTCCTTTGCTCTCGAGTTCTGCTCAACACTTAGATGGCCGATGACATCCTCAACGGAGAATTCACGTCTCAAGTGCTTGAGAGAAGTAGCAAAGTTCCTCCATCCAGGAGAGAGTTTTGCAATAATGCAACATGAGACAAACTTGTCCGGTAACTCACACATCGGGAGCTCCAGCTCCTTAACGATGCACTTTATCTCATGAGCCTGTTCCACAACAGGACAGTTATCAGCCATCCTGTAATCATGGAACTGCTCCATAGCATACAGTTCGCTTCCAGCATCGGTTGCGCCGAAGTTAGATTTGAGCGCATCCCATAAGTTTTTGGCAATGCGCATATGGAGATATGTGCCAACCAACTTGTCTCCGATCACAGTAAAAATAGCTCCCACAAAGAGAGTTGGTGATCTCCTCAAGTGCCTTCTCCTGTTCAGGAGCAATCGTTCCTGCGAGATCCAAGCACCGACCCAGAACACGTTCATGTGATCCACAAGGTGGTCCTCGTCTACCAATGCTTAAAATGCATTCTGGTAAACTTCTCCGGTTTCAGTGTAGCAGTGAAGCCTTGAATCGAAAAGTGCCTACAATAAGGTTTTTGGCTTGTTGGAGATGTCAGCACCTTTAATCTAATGCATGAGTAAACAGTAAGTATGACAATCACAGTATGCAACTCATATCGGTACCTAAGCATGTGAGAACATACAGTACATAGAATCGAAACATCTACGAACACAACATATACGGCTAGCACATGAACGAGTAAATGATGGATGAACATATCATACCCTCTGGTTGGCTAGGCCAACGTGGCGGCAGCAGCAACAGCCTTGGAATCATCTATGGCCTTCTTCTTTGGGGCGACACCGTCGAGCATGGTGTCGATGCAGGAGAAATAGTGTAAGCAGAGGACGACGAAGATGGGGAAGGATCAGGAGCAGTTGCGCCGAGATGCCCAAAAATCTTATTGTCGTTCTCCTAGGCAGGATCTCGAGCGACAGGGTTCCGGAGTCACCTACTCTCTCGGCAAACCATGCACGTGATCGTCGGGATGGGATCGCCAGAAGTAGCACAGAGAAAGGAACTGTAGATGACTGCTAGGGTTGTGAAGGAAGGAGTGATTGAGTTAGGGTTCACTCCACAGGCCAGCGCCTCCTTATATAGGTCGTCGGGTAGATGGGCCTGGGATTAGGCCCACTACCGAGTCCGCCAACAGCCCAGGTCCAATGTCACGAATAGTGTCACTTTCGTTAGCCACTCGTTAATTAATTAACCATTCTTGACCGGCAAAAATAAACATTGGCTCGTTCCCGCAAACCGCACTGTGTGCGCGCGTCATGACAAGGCATGGTGAGTCGAGGTGGGCGGCCAAGGAGGAGGAGCACACATGTACAACTCGTCTTCCCAAGCTCCCAATGACATGTGGTAGAGCAGTCCTTATAAAGACGTCCCACTCTTACTACTAGCGCAGTATGGTACTAAACTTTCCACCACTTGCCATGCACCTAAATGGACCATAGAGATTAACCAGGAATTATTGTCTTATATGGGCCAAATCCCATCTATAATGCAGCAGTATAGCATGTAAATGGTTCACGGCCATCCGTGATCTTTGTGTATCCATGGACAACTCAAAAAGTTTATGTTTCTTGCTAAAACAAAGTCAAATTAATCACATTCCTTTTTTTGGAAATAAAACCTTGCCATTGGCACAATTTCCATTTTTGTAAGCTAAACATAAATTGTGTTTATCACGAACTCTTAGCACATGATTCAGAGCAAGATCGGGTTCTTGATGACGAGGGACTAGAATCGAAGAGTCTAGAACTCGGTGTT
This sequence comes from Triticum aestivum, assembly GCF_018294505.1. Taxonomy (NCBI): domain Eukaryota; kingdom Viridiplantae; phylum Streptophyta; class Magnoliopsida; order Poales; family Poaceae; genus Triticum; species Triticum aestivum. Next base: position 631,669,393 of record NC_057801.1, read on the forward strand.
GGGGGTGCAGAAAATGTTGCAATTACATGTACTAGGCTCATTACATAAATCATATGATTCTTAGAATAAATCATATAGGCCCAGGACCACTTGGCCCATTCATGTATTACAAGAGGTGTCAAACTTTAGTCCCACACCACTAATTAGGGACGAGGTAGACAAATATGTAAGGATGAGAAGGGGACACAACAAGTTCTCCTCCTATGACCCCTGACTTGCCTATGGATTTCACTAAAGAAGTCATCTCATGTGCTCCTAGAGCTCCGTTGTTGGATCTGGACGAAAATATATGTGAGTTTATGTTGTTTACGAAAATAGAAGTAAAACCAACATACTTGCTACAAGTGCACAGGGCTATGTAGCAATTTCATGATAAGTAAGGTTTGTCGATCCCATTGGGAGCGAATAGGATGGAACCACAATCCCCACAGCTGCGTTGTCACTTAAGACAAGTATGCTCACACACAAACCAGAGTTTGGAAATAGTTCACTTAAGTAGGTTACTAAGGAACGAAGAAAGGGAGAATTAAACTAGAGAGATGGAAAATAAATACTAAACTAAACAGAGGAAATAAACTATGAGAAGTATGTGATGTTTTAGATGAGATTGCTGGCATCTAGGTACGGTCTCGTTCGAAACGGGCACGGGATGGAGTTAAGTTTTACGAGTATGCCAGTGCTACTTCTTGAGCTTGTGTTAGTTTTTCCCTTGAAGAGGAGAGGGTGATGCAGCAAAGTAGAGATAAGTATTTCCCTCAGTTATAGAACCAAGGTATCAATCCAGTAGGAGACAATGCACAAATCACCAAGACCTGCACAAACAATCAAACAACTTGCACCCAACGCGATAAAGGGGTTGTCAATCCCTTCACGGTTACTTGCAAAAGTGAGATCTGATAGAGATAGGTGAAACTAAACAAAAGGTAAATTAAATATTTTTAGTATTTTTGGTTTAAAGATCGGAAAGTTAAAGATTGCAGAATAGTAGATCGGAAACATATATGATGAAAAATAGACCCGGGGGCCATATGTTTCACTACTGGCTTCTCTCAAGATAGCAAATAATACAATGGATGAACAAATTACTATCGAGCAATTGATAGAAAAGCTCAAAGTTATGAAGATATCTAAGGCAATGATTATGAAATATAGGCATCACGTCCATGTCAAGTAGACCGACTCCTGCCTGCATCTACTACTATTACTCCACACATCGATCGACTCATGCTTGCATCTAGAGTATTAAGTTCATGAAGAACAGAGTAACGCATTAAGTAACATGACATGATGTAGAGAAATAAACTCAAGCAATATGATGTAAACCCCATCGTTTTATCCTCGATGGCACCAATACAATATGTGCCTTACTACCCCTACCGTCACTGGGAAAGGACACCGCAAGACTGAACCCAAAGCTAAGCAATTCTCCCATTGCAATCAAAACCAATCTAGTTGGCCAAACTAGACTGATAGTTCGAAGAGAATTACAAAGATATCAAATCAATAAGAATTCAGAGAAGATTCAAATAATATTCATAGACAAGCTGATCATAAATCAATAATTCATCGGATCTCGACAAACACCGCAAAATAAGATTACATCTGATAGATCTCCAAGAACATCAGGAGAACATGGTATTGAGAAGCAAAGAGAGAGAAGAAGCCATCTAGCTACTAGCTATGGACCCGTAGGTCAGAGGTAAACTACTCATGTTTCATCGGAAGGGCAATAGAAATGATGTAGAAGCCCTCCATGATCGAATCCCCCTCCGGCAGGGCGCCAGAAAAGGCCCCTAGATGGGATCTCACGGGTACAGAAGGTTGCGGTGGTGTAAAAGTGTTTTCGTGTATGCTTCTGGTGGTTTGGGGATATTTGGGAATATATAGGACGAAGAATTAGGTCAGGGGAGTCATGAGGGGCCCACAAAGTAGGGGGCGCGCCCTACCCCCTGGGCACGCCCTCCCCCCTTGCCGCTGCCTCATGGCTCTTCCGACTTGATCTCCAAGTCTCTTGGGTGTCTTCTGGTCCAAGAAAAATCATCGTGAAGGTTTCATTCCGTTTCGCCTCCGTTTGGTATTCCTTCTCTGTGAAGCTCAAAAACAAGGAAAAAACAAAAACTAGCAAAAATAATATAAAATAACACATTAATGCATATAAAACATCCGAAATAGATAATATAATAGCATGGAACAATCCAAAATTATAGATACGTTGGAGACGTATCAAGCATCCCCAAGCTTAATTCCTGCTCATCCTCGAGTAGGTAAATGATAAAAACAGAATTTTTGATGTGGAATGCTACCTAACATATTTATCCATGTAATTTTTCTTTATTGTGGCATGAATGTTCATATCCATAATATTCAAAACAAAAGTTTAATATTGACATAAAAACAATAATACTTCAAGCATACTAACAAGGCAATTATGTCTTCTCAAAATAACATGGCCAAAGAAAGTTATCCCTACAAAATCATATACTCTAGCTATGCTCCATCTTCATCACACAAAATACTCAAATTATGCATAACCCCGATGACAAGCCCAGCAATTGTTTCATACTTTTGGTGTTCTCAAACCTTTTCGACTTTCACGCAATACATGAGTGTGAGCCATGGACATAGCACTATAGGTGGAATAGAATATGGTGGTTGTGGAGAAGAAAAAAAGAGGGAGATAGTCTCACATCAACTAGGCGTATCAACGGGCTATGGAGATGCCCATCAATAGATATCAATGTGGATGCACTAGAGCTATAAGTTTATGAAAGCTCAAAAAGAAAAACTAAGTGGGTGTGAACTTGCTTGCTCATGAAGACCTAGGTCGTTTTGAGGAAGCCCATCGTTGGAATATACAAGCAAAGTTCTATAATGAAAAATTCCCACTAGTGTATGAAAGTGATAAAATGGGAGACTCTCTATCATGAAGATCATGGTGCTACTTCGAAGCACGAGTGTGGAAAAAGGATAGTAACATTGCCCCTTCTCTCTTTTTCTCTCTTTTTTTGTTTGGCTTCTTTGGCCTCCTTTTTTATTTCCTTACATGGGACAATGCTCTAATAATGATGACCATCACACTTATATTTACTTACAACTCAAAAAAATACAACTCGATACTTAGAACAAAAATATGACTCTATGTGAATGCCTCTGGCGGTGTACCGGTATGTGCAATGACTCAAGAGTGACATGTATGAAAGAATTATGAAAGGTGGCTTTGCCACAAATATGATGTCAACTACATGATCATGCAAAGCAATATGACAATGATGAAGCGTGTCATAATAAATGGGACGGTGGAAAGTTGCATGGCAATATATCTCAAAATGGTTATGGAAATGCCATAATAGGTAGGTATGGTGGTTGTTTCGAGGAAGGTATATGGTGGGTGTATGGTAGCGGTGAAAGTTGCACGGCACAAGAGAGAGGCTAGCAATGGTGGAAGGGTGAGAGTGCGTATAATCCATGGACTCAACATTAGTCATAAAGAACTCATATACTTATTGCAAAAATCTATTAGTCATAGAAACAAAGTATGCGCATGCTCCTAAGGGGATAGATTGGTAGGAAAAGTCCATCGCTCATCCCCGACCGCCACTCATAAGGAAGACAATCAATAAACACCTCATGCTCCAACTTCATTACATAACGGTTCACCATACGTGCATGCTACGGGAATCACAAACCTCAACACAAGTATTTCTCAAATTCACAATTACTCACTAGCATGAATCTAATATCACCATCTTCATATCTCAAAACAATTATAAGGAATCAAACTTCTCATAGTATTCAATGCACTTTATATGAAAGTTTTATTATATCCCTCTTGGATGCCTATCATATTAGGACAAAATTTATAACCAAAGCAAATTACCATGCTGTCTAAAAAGACTCTCAAAATAATATAAGTGAAGCATAAGAGTTCAACAATTTCTACAAAATAAAATCACCGTCGTGCTGTAAAAAGATATAAGTGAAGCACTAGAGCAAAATTGCCTATCTCAAAAGATATAAGTCAAGCACATAGAGTATTATAATAAATCACGATTCATGTGTGTCCCTCTCAAAAGCTGTGTACAGCAAGGATGATTGTGGCAAACTAAAAAGCAAAGACTCATATCATACAAGACACTCCAAGCAAAACACATGTCATGTGGTGAATAAAAATATAGCCTCAAGCCCTCAAGTAAAGTTACCGATAGACGAAGACGAAAGAGGGGATGCCTTCCGGGGCATCCCCAAGCTTAGGCTCTTGGTTGTACTTGAATATTACCTTGGGGTTCCTTGGGCATCCCCAAGCGACTCTTGCCACTACTTATTCTATAGTTCATCAAATCCTTACCTAAAACTTGAAAACTTTACAACACAAAACTCAACAGAAAATCTCATAAGCTCCGTTAGTATAAGAAAATAAATCACCACTTTATGGTATGTTGTGAACTCATTATTTATTTATATTGGTGTAATATCTACTGTATTCCAACTTTTCCATGGTTCATACTGAAGGAAATATGCCCTAGAGGCAATAATAAAGTTATTATTTATTTCCTTAATTCATGATAAATGTTTATTATTCATGCTAAAATTGTATTAACCGGAAACTTAGTACATGTGTGAATACATAGACAAAACCTATAGTCCCTAGTATGCCTCTACTTGACTAGCTCGTTAAATCAAAGATGGTTATGTTTCCTAACCATAGACATGTGTTGTCGATTGATGAACGGGATCACACCATTAGGAGAATGATGTGATTGACATGACCCATCTGTTAGCTTAGCATTATGATCGTGTTAGTTTCATTGCTACTGCTTTCTTCATGACTTATACAAGTTCCTCAGACTATAAGATTATGCAACTCCCGAATTCCGGAGGAACACTTTGTGTGCTACCAAACATCACAACGTAAAAGGGTGATTATAAAGGTTCTCTACAGGTGTCTACGAAGGTGTTTGTTGGGTTGGCATAGATCGAGATTAGGATTTGTCACTCCGTGTTTCGGAGAGGTATCTCTGGGCCCTCTCGATAATACTCATCACTATAAGCCTTGCAAGCAATGTGATAATGAGTTAGTTGCGGGATGAAGTATTACGGAACGAGTAAAGAGACTTGCTGCCAATGAGATTGAACTAGGTATTGAGATAACAACGATCGAATCTTGGGCAAGTAACATACCGATGACAAAGGGAACAACATATGTTGTTATGCGGTTTGACCGATAAAGATCTTCGTAGAATATGTAGGAACCAATATAAGCATCCAGGTTCCGCTATTGGTTATTGACCAGAGACGTGTCTCGATCATGTCTACATAGTTCTCATACCCGTAGGATCTGCACCCTTAACGTTTGATGACGATTGGTATTATGAGTTTATGTGTTTTGATTTACCGAAGGTATTTTGGAGTTCCGAATGTGATGACGGGCATGACGAGGAGTCTCGAAATGGTCGAGACATGAACATTGATATATTGGACGACTATGTTTGGACATCGGAATGGTTCCGGATGAGTTCGGGCATTTACCGGAGTACCGGGGGGTTACCGGAACCCCCCGGGGAGTGTATGGGCCTTATTGGGCCATAGTGGGAGAGAGGAGGAGGCAGCCAGGTGGAGGCCCCCCCCCTCCAATCCCAATCCAAATTGGGTGGGGGCGCCCCCCCCCCCCCCCCACTTTCCTTCCCTCTCTCTCCCCCTTCCTTCCTCTCCTACTCCAACCTGGGAAGGGGGAATCCTACTCCCACTGGGAGTAGGACTACCCCCCTTGGGCGCGCCATAGAGGGTCGGCCCTCCCCCTCCTCCACTCCTTTATATACGGGAGAGGGGGCACCCCATAGACACACAAGTTGACATTGTTTAGCCGTCTGCGGTGCCCCCCTCCACAATTACACACCTTGATCATATCGTCGTAGTGCTTAGGCGAAGCCCTGCACCGGTAACTTAATCATCATCGTCACCACGCCATCGTGCTGAAAAAACTCTCCCTCGGCCTCAACTGGATCAAGAGTACGAGGGACGTCTCCGAGCTGAACGTGTGCTGAACGCGGAGGTGCCGTACGTTCGGTGCTTAGGATCGGTCTGATCATGAAGACGTACGACTACATCAACCGCGTTGTCATAACGCTTCCGCTTTCAGTCTACAAGGGTACGTGGACACATTGTCCCCTCTCGTTGCTATGCATCACCTACATAGATCTTGCGTGACCGTAGGATTTTTTTGAAATTACCGCGTTCCCCAACAGTGGCATTCGAGCCAGGTCTATGCATAGATGTTATATGCACGAGTAGAACACAAAGAGTTGTGGGCGATAATAGTCATACTGCTTACCAACATGTCATACTTTGATTCGGCAGTATTGTTGGATGAAGCGGCTCAGACCAACATTACGCGCATGCTTACGCGAGACTAGTTCTACAGATGTGCTTTGCACATAGGTGGCTGGTGAGTGTGTATTTCTCGAACTTTAGTTGAATCGAGTGTGGCTACGCCCGATCCTTGTTGAAGGTTAAAACAACACACTTGACGAAAAATCATTGTGGTTTTGATGCGTACATAAGAACGGTTCTTGCTAAGCCCATAGCAGCCACGTAAAACTTGCAACAACAAAGTAGAGGACGTCTAACTTGTTTTTGCAGGGCTTTCTGTGATGTGATATGGTCAAGCATGATGTGACATAAATTGTTGAATGAGATGATCATCTTTTGTAAAAATTTATCGGCAACTGGCAGGAGCCATATGGTTGTCACTTTATTGTATGCAATGCAAATCGCCATGTAATTGTTTTACTTTATCACTAAGCGGTAGCGATAGTCGTAGAAACAATAGGTGGCGAAACGACAACGATGCTATGATGGAGATCAAGGTGTCACGCTGGTGACGTTGGAGATCATGACAATGCTTCGGTGATGGAGATCATGAGCACAAGATGATGATGGCCATATCATGTCACATATTTTGATTGCATGTGATGTTTATCCTTTATGCATCTTATTTTGCTTAGAACGTCGGTAGCATTATAAGATGATCCCTTACTAAATTTCGAGGTACAAGTGTTCTTCCTGAGTATGCACCGTTGCTACAGTTCGTCGTGCCGAGACACCACGTGATGATCGGGTGTGATATGCTCTACGTTCACATACAACATGTGCAAGCCAGTTTTGCACACGCAGAATACTCAGGTTAAACTTGACGAGCCTAGCATATGCAGATATGGCCTTGGAACACTAAGACCGAAAGGTCGAGCGTGAATCATATAGTAGATATGATCAACATAGTGATGTTCACCATTGAAAACTACTCCATCTCACGTGATGACCGGACATGGTTTAGTTGATTTGGATCATGTGATCACTTAGATGATTAGAGGGATGTCTATCTAAGTGGGAGTTCTTAAGTAATATGATTAATTGAACTTTAATTTATCATGAACTTAGTACCTGATAGTATTGTGCATGTCTATGTTGTTGTAGATCAATGGCCCATGCTACCGTTCCTTTGAATTTTAATGCGTTCCTAGAGAAAGCTAAGTTGAAAGATGATGGTAGAAACTACACGGATTGGGTCCATAACTTGAGGATTATCCCCATTGCTGCACAGAAGATGTATGTCCTGGAAGCACCGCTGGCCGCCAGGCCTGCTGCAAATGCTACTGATGATGTTAAGAATGTCTGGTAGAGCAAAGATGATGACTACTCGATAGTTCAGTGTGCCATGCTTTACAGCTTAGAATCGGGACTTCAAAGACGTTTTGAACGTCATGGAGCATATGAGATGTTTCAAGAGTTGAAGTTAATATTTCAAGCAAATGCCCGAGTTGAGAGATATGAAGTCTCCAACAAGTTCTACAGCTACAAAATGGAGGAGAATAGTTCTGTCAGCGAACACATACTCAAAATGTCTGGGTATCATAATCACTTGACTCAGCTGGGAGTTGATCTTCCAGTTGATTGTGTCATTGACAGAGTTCTTCAGTCACTGCCACCAAGCTATAAAGGCTTCGTGGTGAACTATAATATGCAAGGGATGAACAAGACTATTCCCAAGATCTTCGCGATGCTAAAGGCCGCGGAGGTGGAAATCAAAAAGGAGCATCAAGTGTTGTTGGTCAATAAGACCACTAGTTTCAAGAAAACGGGCAACAGGAAGATGGGGAACTTCAAGAAGAACGGCAAAAAGGTTGCTGCTCAAGAGAAGAAACCCAAGTCTGGACCTAAGCCTGAAATTGAGTGCTTGTACTGCAAAGGGACTGGCCACTAGAAGTGGAACTGTCCCAAGTATTTGGCGGATAAGAAGGATGGCAAAGTGAAAGGAATATTTGATATGCATGTTATTGATGTGTACTTAACTAATGCTCGCAGTAGCGCCCGGGTATTTCATACTGGTGTTGTTGCTCATATTTGCAACTCGAAATAGGGGCTACGGATTAAGCGAATATTGGCTAAGGATGAGGTGATGATGCACATGGGAAATGGTTCCAAAGTCGATGTGATCGCGGTCGGCACACTACCTCTACATCTACCATCGGGATTAGTTTTAGACCTGAATAATTATTATTTGGTGCCAGCATTGAGCATGAACATTATATCCGGATCTTAGTTGATGCGAGACAGTTATTCATTTAAATCGGAGAATAAATGGTTGTTCTATTATATGAGTAATATCTTTTATGGTCATGCACCCCTGCTGAGTGGTCTATTTTTTTTGAATCTCGATAGTAGTGATACACATATTCATAGTGTTGAAGCCAAAAGATTGAAGTTTAATAATGACAGTGCAACTTATTTGTGGCACTGCTGTTTGGGTCATATCGGTGTAAAGCGCATGAAGAAACTCCATACAGATGGACTTTTGGAATCACTTGATTATGAATCACTTGGTGCTTGTAAACCGTGCCTTATGGGCAAGATACCTAAAACTCCGTTCTCCGGAACAATGGAACGAGCTGCTGACTTGATGGAAATAATACATATCAATGTATGCGGTCTGATGAGTATTGATGCTTGTGGTGGGTATCATTATTTTCCCACCTTCACAGATGATTTGAGCAGATATGGTTATATCTACTTAATGAAGCATAAGTCTGAAACATTTGAAAAGTTCAAAGAATTTCAGAGTGAAGTGGAAAATCATAGTAACAAGAAAATAAAGTTTCTACGATCTGATCATGGAGGAGAATATTTGAGTTACGAGTTTGGTCTTCCTTTGAAACAACATGGGATAGTTTCACAATTAACGCCACCTGGAACACCATAGCGAAATGGTGTGTTTGAATGTCGTAACTGCACTTTATTAGATATGGTGCGATCTATGATGTCTCTTACTGATTTACCGCTATCGTTTTGGGGTTATGCTCTAGAGACTACTGCATTCACATTAAATAGGGCACCATCAAAATCCGTTGAGACGACGCCTTATGAACTGTGGTTTGGCAAGAAACCAAAGTTGTCGTTTCTTAAAGTTTGGGGCTGCGATGATTATGTGAAAAAGCTTCGACCTGATAAGCTCTAACCCAAATTGGAGAAGTGCGTCTTCATAGGATACCCAAAGGAAAATGTTGGGTACACCTTCTATCACAGATGCGGAGGCAAAATCTTTGTTGCTAAGAATGGATCCTTTCTAGAGAAGGAGTTTCTCTCGAAAGAAGTGAGTGGGAGGAAAGTAGAACTTGATGAGGTAACTGTACCTTCTCCCTTATTGGAAAGTAGATCATCACAGAAATCAGTTCCAGTGATTCCTACACCAATTAGTGAGGAAGCTAATGATGATGATCATGAAGCTTCAGATCAAGTTACTACCGAACCTCGTAGGTCTTCCAGACTAAGATCCGCACCAGAGTGCTACAGTAATCATGTTCTAGAAGTCATGTTACTAGACCATGATGAATCTACGAACTATGAGGAAGCGATGATGAGCCTAGATTCCATGAAATGGCTTGAGGCCATGAAATCTGAGATGGGATCCATGTATGAGAACAAAGTGTGGACGTTGGTGGACTTGCCCGATGATCGGCAAGCCATGGAAAATAAATGGATCTTTAAGAAGAAGACTGACGCAGACGGTAATGTTACTATTTAAAAAGCTTGACTTGTTAAGAAGGGTTTTTGACAAGTTCAAGGAGTTGACTACGATGAGACTTTCTCACCCGTAGCGACGCTTAAGTCTGTCTGAATCATGTTAGCAATTGTTGCATTTTATGATTATGAAATTTGGCAAATGGATGTCAAAACTGCATTCCTGGATGGATTTCTGGAAGAAGAGTTGTATATGATGCAATCGAAAGGTTTTGTCGATCCAAAGGGTGCTAGCAAAGGGTGCAAGCTCCAGTGATCCATTTATGGACTGGTGCAAGCCTCTCGGAGTTGGAATAAACACTTTGATAGTGTGATCAAAGCATATGGTTTTATACAGACTTTTGGAGAAGCATGTATTTACAAGAAAGTGAGTGGGAGCTATGTAGCATTTCTGATCTTATATGTAGATGACATATTGTTGATTGGAAATGATATAGAATTTCTGGATAGCATAAAGGGATACCTGAATAAGAGTTTTTCAATGAAACACCTCGGAGAAGCTGCTTACATATTGGGCATCAAGATCTATAGAGATAGATCAAGACGCTTAATTGGACTTTCATAGAGCACATACCTTGATAAAATTTTGAAGAAGTTCAAAATGGATCAGTCAAAGAAAGGGTTCTTGCCTTTGTTACAAGGTGTGAAGTTGAGTCAGACTCAAAGCCCGACCACCGCAAAAGATAGAGAGAAAATGAAAGTCATTCCCTATGCTTCAGCCATAGGTTCTATCATGTATGCAATGTTGTGTACCAGACCTGATGTATGTCTTGCTATAAGCATAGCAGGGAGGTACCAAAGTAATCCCGGAGTGGAGCACTGGACAACAGTCAAGAACATCCTGAAATACCTGAAAAGGACTAAGGATATGTTTCTCGTTTATGGAGGTGAAAAAGAGCTCGTCGTAAATGGTTACATCGATGCAAGCTTTGACAATGATCCGGATGACTCTAAATCGCAAACCGAATAAGTATTTTTATTGAATGGTGGTGCTGTCAGTTGGTGCAGCTCCAAGCAGAGCGTCATCGTGGGATCTACGTGTGAAGCAGAGTACATTATTGCTTTGGAAGCGACAAATGAAGGAGTTTGGATGAAGGAGTTCGTGTCCGATCTAGGTGTCATACCTAGTGCCTCGGGTCCAATGAAAATCTTTTGTGACAATATTGGTGCAATAAAGTGCCAAGTAAGACCTTTAGGATAACTTACGGTGATAGTTGTGTTGATCCTGCTGAAAATCAGAAACTTTTACACCCAGTAAATTAGTTCTGATAATTCACAAAAACGTGATTTTGATCTTATTATTTTTTTCTGTGGATTGGTACATAAATTTCTAAGGTTTTCCTAATTTGGTAGTATATTTGGAGTTACAGAAGTATTCGAGAGTTATAGAATACTACAGACTGTTCTGTTTCTAACCGATTCTGTTTTCTATGTGTTGTTTGATTATTTTGATGAATCTATGAGTAGTATAAAAGGGTATGAACCATAGAGAAGTTGGAATACAGTAGATATTACACCAGTATGAATTTAGAATGAGTTCATAACAGTACCTAAGTGGTGATTTATTTTCTTATACTAACGGAGCTTACAAGTTTTCTGTTGAGTTTTGTGTTGTGAAGTTTTCAAGTTTTGGGTAAAGATTCGATGGACTATGGAATAAGGAGTTGCAAGAGCCTAAGCTTGGGGATGCCCAAGGAACCCCAAGGTAATATTCAAGGACAACCAAGAGCCTAAGCTTGGGGATGCCCCGGATGGCATCCCCTCTTTCGTCTTCGTTCATCGGTAACTTTACTTGGAGCTATATTTTTATTCACCACATGATATGTGTTTTGCTTGGAGCGTCATTTTCTTTTATTAGTATTTGCTTGCTTTTATTTAGAATAATATTTTGCTTCTATATTCTCAATAAAAATGTCAAGGATAGCCTTTGCCATGCTTATTTTGCAAGTATACATGTTGTTGTTTGAAAACAGAAAGTTTACCGCTGTTGCAAACATTCCCATTGTATACATGTTGCTGTTTGAAAACAGAAAGTATACATGCTTGGAGCGTCATGTTGTTTTATTTTGTTTTGGTTGCTGTTTGAATAAAGTACTTAAGATCTGAAATTCTTAAATGTTAGGAAGTCTTCACATAGTTACATAATTATTCGACTACTCATTAATCTTCACTTATATCTTTCTGAGTACTTTGTCATTTGCTATAGTGCTTCACTTATATCCTTTTAGAGCATGGTGGTGGTTTTATCTTTTAGAAATTATTGATCTCTCGTGCTTCACTTATATTATTTTGAGAGTCTTTTAGAACAACATGTTACTTTCTTTGGTTATAAAATTTGTCCTAATATGATGGGCATCCAAGCTGGGTATAATAAAAACTATCATATAAAGTGCATTGAATACTATGAGAAATTTGATGCTTGATAATTGTTTTGAGATATAAAGGTGGTAATGTTAGAGTCATGCTAGTTGGGTAATTATGCAATTTAGAAATACTTGTGTTGAAGTTGGCAAGTCCCGTCGCATGCACGTATGGTAAAAGTTGGGTAACAAATTTGTTGCATGGGGTGCTCTTTTGATAGCCTTCCTTATGTGTGGAGGTCGGGGGCGCGCAATGGTTAACTCCTACAAACCTCCCCCTAGGAGCACGCGTAGTAGTACTTTGCTTCGAGGGCTAATAAATTTTTTGCAATAAGTATATGAGCTCTTTATGAATAATGTGAGTCCATGGATTATACACACTCTTACCCTTCCATCATTGCTAGCCTCTACGGTACCGCGCATTGCCCTTTCTCACCTTGAGAGTTGGTGCAAACTTCGCCGGTGCATCCAAACCCCGTGATACGATACGCTCTAACACACATAAACCTCCTTATATCTTCCTCAAAACAGCCACCATACCTACCTATTATGGCCTTTCCATAGCCATTCCGAGATATATTGCCATGCAACTTTCCACCATTCTGTTTATTATGACACGTTTCATCATTGTCATATTGCTTTTGCATGATCATGTAGTTGACATTTTATTTGTGGCAAAGCCACCATGCATAATTTTTCATACATGTCAGTCTTGATTCATTGCCCATCCCGGTACACCGCCGGAGGCATTCATATAGAGTCATATCTTGTTCTAGTATCAAGTTGTAATTCTTGAGTTGTAAATAAATAGAAGTGTGATGATCATCATTATTAGAGCATTGTCCCTTGAAAAGAAAGGCCAAAAAAAGAGAAAGGCCTACTACGTCTTGAGCTTGCGTTGGTTTTCCTTGAAGACGAAAGGATGATGCAGCACATTAGCGTAAGTATTTCCCTCAGTTTTTGAGAACCAACGTATCAATCCAGTAGGAGGCTCCTCAAAAGTCCCACGCACCTACACAAACAAACAAGAACTCGCAACCAAGGCAATAAAGGGGTTGTCAATCCCTTCAAGGCTACTTGCGAAAGTGAGATCTGATAGAGATAATATGATAAGATAAATATATTTTTGGTATTTTATGATATAGATTGGAAAAGTAAAGATGCAAATAAAAGTAGATTGAAAGCTTATATGATAAGAGATAGACCCAGGGGCCATAGGTTTCACCAGTGGCTTCTCTCAAGATAGCATAAGTATTACAGTGGGTGAACAAATTACTGTCGAACAATTGATAGAAAAGTGAATAATTATGAGATTATCTAGGCATGATCATGTATATAGGCATCACGTCTGTGACAAGTAGACGAACTCCTGCCTACATCTACTACTATTACTCCACACATCGACCGCTATCCAGCATGCATCTAGAGTATTAAGTTCATAAAAGAATAGAGTAATGCATTAAGAAAGATGACATGATGTAGAGGGATAAACTCATGCAATATGATATAAACCCCATCTTTTTATCCTCGATGGCAACAATACAATATGTGCCTTGCTGCCCCTGCTGTCATTGGTAAAGGACACCGCAAGATTGAACCCAAAGCTAAGCACTTCTCCCATTGCAAGAAAGATCAATCTAGTAGGCCAAACCAAACTGATAATTCGAAGAGACTTGCAAGGATAACTTAATCACACATAAAAGAATTCAAAGGAGATTCAAATATTTCTCATATATAAACTTGCTCATAAACCCACAATTCATCGGATCTCGACAAACACACCGCAAAAAGAGTTACATCGAATAGATCTCCAAGAAGATCGAGGAGAACATGGTATTGAGATCCAAAGAGAGAGAAGAAGCCATCTAGCTAATAACTATGGACCCGAAGGTCTATGGTAAACTACTCACAACTCATCAGAGAGGCCTTGGAGATGATGTAGAGGCCCTCCATGATTGATTCCCCCTCCGGCGGAGCGCCGGCGACGGCTCCAAGATGGGATCTCACGGATACAGAAGGTTACGACGGTGGAAATAGTTTTTCGTGGTCGCTTCTGATGTTTTCAGGGTACATGGGTATATATAGGAGGAAGAAGTAGGTCGGTGGACTCCCGAGGGGCCCTTGAGGGTGGGGGCACGCCGGGCATCCTCGTGGCCGCCTCCCTTGTTTCTTGACTTCCACTTGAAGTCCTCTGGATCACGTTTGTTCCAAAAATCACGCTCCCGAAGGTTTCATTCCATTTGGACTCCGTTTGATATTCATTTTCTTTGAAACACTGAAATAGGCAAAAAAATAGCAATACGGGCTGGGCCTCCGGTTAGTAGGTTAGTCCCAAAAATGATATAAATGTGTAAAGTAAAGCCCATAAACATCCAAAACGGGTAATATAATAGCATGGAACAATCAAAAATTATAGATACGTTGGAGACATATCAAGCATCCCCAAGCTTAATTCCTGCTCGTCCTCGAGTAGGTAAATGATAAAAACAGAATTTTTGATGTGGAATCTACCTAGCATAATTCTCAATGTAATTTTCTTTATTGTGGCATGAATGTTCAGATCCAAATGATTCAAAATAAAATTTCATATTGACATAAGAAATAGTAACACTTCAAGCATACTGATCAAAGTAATCATGACTTCTCAAAATAACATGGCTAAAGAAATTTCATCCCTACAAAATCATATAGTTAGGCTATGCTTCATTTTCGTCACACAAAAATGCTCCCATCTTGTACACCCCCGATGACAAGCCAAGCAATTGTTTTGTACTTAAATAATCTCAAACTTTTTCAACTTTCACGCAATACATGAGCGTGAGCCATGGATATAGCACTATGGGTGGAATAGAATATGATGATGGAGATTGTGTGGAGAATATAAAAAAGGAGAAAGTCTCACATTGACGAGGATAATCAACGGGCTATGGAGATGACCATCAATTGATGTCAACATGAGGAGTAGGGATTGCCATGCAACGGATGCACTAGAGCTATAAATGTATGAAAGCTCAACAAAGGAAACTAGTGGGTGTGCATCCAACTCGCTTGCTCACGAAGACCTAGGGCATTTTGAGGAATTCCATCGTAGGAATATACAAGCCAAGTTCTATAATGAAAAATTCCCACTAGTATATGAAAGTGACAACATATGAGACTCTCTATATGAAGAACATGGTGCTACTTTGAAGCACAAGTGTGGAAAAAGATAGTAACATTGCCCCCTTTTTATTTTTATTTTCTTCTTTTTTTCTTTTTTTCTTTGGGCCTTTCTTATTTTCTTTTGGCCTTTCTTTTTTTTCTTTGGCCTTTCTTTTTTTTTCTTTTTGGCCTTTCTTTGGGGGGGGCTATGCTCTAATAATTATGATCATCACACTTTTATTTATTTACAACTCATGAATTTCAACTCAAAACTAGAACAAGATATGACTCTATATGAATGCCTCCGACGGTGTACCGGGATGGGCAATGAATCAAGAGTGACATGTATGAAAAATTATGCATGATGGCTTTGCCACAAATACGATGTCAACTACATGATCATGCAAGGAAATATGACAATGATAATGTGTGTCATGATGATGAACGGAACGGTGGAAAGTTGCATGGCAATATATCTCGGAATGGCTATGGAAATGCCATAATAGGTAGGTATGGTGGCTGTTTTGAGGAAGATATAAGGAGGTTTATGTGTGATAGAGAATATCGTATCACGGGGTTTGGATGCACCGGTGAAGTTTGCACCAACTCTCAAGGTGAGAAAGGGCAATGCACGGTACCGAAGAGGCTAGCAATGATGGAAGGGTGAGAGTGCGTATAATCCATGGACTCGACATTAGTCATAAAGAACTCATATACTTATTGCAAAAATATACATGTCATCAAAAACCAAGCACTACGCGCATGCTACTAGGGGGATAGATTGGTAGGAAAAGACCATCGCTCGTCCCTGACCGCCACTCATAAGGATGCACAATCTAAGAACACCTCATGTTTCAAATTTGTTACACAACTTTCACCATACGTGCATGCTACGGGACTTTCTAACTTCAACACAAGCATTCTTTAAATTCAGAATCACCCAACTAGCATGACTCTAATATCACTACCTCCATATCTCAAAACAATTATCAAGTATCAAATTGATCATAGTATCCAATTCACTTCCTATGATAGTTTTTATTATACCCAACCTGGATGACCATCATTCTAGGACCAATTTTATAACCATAGCAAATACCACGCTATTCTAAGAGACTCTCAAAATAATATAAGTGAAGCATGAGAGATTGACAATTTCTTCAAAATTAAGCCACTGACGTGCTCTAAAAGATATAAGTGAAGCACTAGAGCAAAAACTATCTTGCTCAAAAGATATAAGTGAAGCACATAGAGTATTCTAATAAATTCCAATCAAGTGGGTTTCTCCCAAAAGGTGTGTACATCAAGGATGATTGTGGTAAACTAATAAGCAAAGACTAATATCATACAAGATGCTCCAAGCAAAACACATATCATGTGGCGAATAAAAACATAGCTCCAAGTAAAGTTACCGATAGACGAAGACGAAAGAGGGGATGCCTTCCGGGGCATCCCCAAGCTTAGGCTTTTGGCTATTCTTGAATATATTGGGTTGCCATGGGCATGCCCAAGCTTAAGCTCTTGTCACTCCTTATTCCATAGTCCATCAAATCTTTACCCAAAACTTGAAAACTTCACAACACAAAACTCAACAAGAAATCTCATAAGCTCCGTTAGTGCAAGAAAGCAAAACTACCACATAAGGTACTATAATGAACTCATTATTTATTTATATTGGTGTTAAACCTACTGTATTCCAAGTTCTCTATGGTTCATACCCCTACATACTAGCCATAGATGCATCAAAATAAGCAAACAACACACGAAAGGCAGAATCTGTCAAAAACAGAACAGTCTGTAGCAATCTGTAACTCTTGAATACTTATGGAACTCTAAAAATCCTACCAAAATAGGAAGTCCTGATAAATTTGTCTATTGATCTACAGAAAAATAAATCAACGCAAAAGCACATTTTTGTGAATTACCAAAATTATTTTCGTGCGCGTAAAGTTTCTGTTTTTCAGCAGAATCAAATTAACTATCACCATAGGTTATCCTATAGGTTCTACTTGGCACAAACACTAATTAAAACATAAAAACACATCTAAAAAGAAGGTAGATGCAAAATTTATTACTAAACAGAAGCAAAAACAAACAAAAAAACTAAAATAAAATGGGGTCCTCTGTCAAAAAAATAAAAATAAAATGGGGTTGCCTCCCAACTAGCGCTATCGTTTAACGCCCCTAGCTAGGCATAAAAGTGAGGACAGATCTAAGTAGTGCCATCTTCGGCACTCAATTCATAAGTAGCTCGCATGATAGATTCATAAGGTAATTTGACTTTCTTTCTTGGAAAGTGCTCCATGCCTTTCCTTAATGGAAATTGGAATATAATATTCCCTTCCTTCATATCAATAATCGCACCAATCGTTCTAAGGAAAGGTCCACCAAGAATAATAGGACAAGAAAGATTGCAATCTATATCAAGAATGATAAAATCTATGGGCACCAAATTCCTATTTGCAATAATGAGAATATCATTGATCCTTCCCATTGGCTTTTTAATGGTGGAATCCACAAGGTGCAAATTTAAAGAGCAATCATCAAGATCATGGAAACCTAGAATATCACAAAGTTTTCGGAATCGTGGAAACACTAGCACCCAAATCACATAAAGCATAACACTCATGATATTTAATTTTAATCTTTATAGTAGGTTCTGTTGGAAATATGCCCTAGAGGCAATAATAAAAGCATTATTATTATATTTCCTTGTTCATGATAATTGTCTTTATTCATGCTATAATTGTGTTATCCGGGAATCGTAATACATGTGTGAATAACAGACATCAACATGTCCCTAGTGAGCCTCTAGTTGACTAGCTCGTTGATCAACAGATAGTCATGGTTTCCTGACTATGGACACTGGATGTCATTGATAACGAGATCACATCATTAGGAGAATGATGTGATGGACAAGACCCAATCCTAAACATAGCACAAGATCGTATAGTTCGTTTGCTAGAGTTTTCCAATGTCAAGTATCTTTTCCTTAGACCATGAGATCGTGTAACTCCCGGATACCGTAGGAGTGCTTTGGGTATGCCAAACGTCACAACGTAACTGGGTGACTATAAAGGCAGACTACGGGTATCTCCGAAAGTGTCTGTTGGGTGACATGGATCAAGACTGGGATTTGTCACTCCGTATGACGGAGAGGTATCACTGGGCCCACTCGGTAATGCATCATCATAATGAGCTCAGAGTGACCAAGTGTCTGGTCACGGGATCATGCATTACGGTACGAGTAAAGTGACTTGTCGGTAACGAGATTGAACGAGGTATTGGGATAATGACGATCGAATCTCGGGCAAGTAACATATCGATAGACAAAGGGAATAGCGTACGGGGTTGATAGAATCCTCGACATCGTGGTTCATCCGATGAGATCATCGTGGAGCATGTGGGAGCCAACATGGGTATCCAGATCCCGCTGTTGGTTATTGACCGGAGAGTCGTCTCGGTCATGTCTGCTTGTCTCCCGAACCCGTAGGGTCTACACACTTAAGGTTCAGTTACGCTAGGGTTGTAGGGATATGTATATGCAGTAACCCGAATGTTGTTCGGAGTCCCGGATGAGATCCCGGACGTCATGAGGAGTTCCGGAATGGTCCGGAGGTAAAGATTTATATATGGGAAGTCCTGTTTCAGGCATCGGGACAAGTTTCGGGGTTATCGGTATTGTACCGGGACCACCGGAAGGGTCCCGGGGGTCCACCGGGTGGGTCCACCTGTCCCGGGGGGGGCACATGGGCTGTAGGGGTGCGCCTTGGCCTAATGGGCCAAGGGAACCAGCCCCACATAGGCCCATGCGCCTAGGGTTTGAAGGGGGAAGAGTCCTAGGAGGGGAAGGCACCTCCTAGGTGCCTTGGGGGGGAGGGAAACCCCCCTTGGCCGCCGCACCCCCTAGGAGATTGGATCTCCTAGGGCCGGCCACCCCCCCTTTGGCCCTCCTATATATAGTGGGGGAGAGGAGGGACTTCATACCTGAACGCCTTCGCCTTTGGTTGCCTCCTTCTCCCTCCCCAACACCTCCTCCACCTCCATAGTGCTTAGCGAAGCTCTGCCGGAGTACTGCAGCTCCATCAACACCACGCCGTCGTGCTGCTGCTGGTGCCATCTCCCTCAACCTCTCCTCCCTCCCTTGCTAGATCAAGAAGGAGGAGACGTGGCTGTTCCGTACGTGTGTTGAACGCGGAGGTGCCGTCCGTTCGGCGCTGGTCATCGGTGATTTGGATCACGTCGAGTACGACTACATCATCACCGTTCTTTTGAACGCTTCCGCTCGCGATCTACAAAGGTATGTAGATGCATCTAATCACTCGTTGCTAGATGAACTCCTAGATGATCTTGGTGAAACGAGTAGGAAAATTTTTGTTTTCTGCAACGTTCCCCAACAGTGGCATCATGAGCTAGGTCTATGCGTAGTTCTTCTTGCGCGAGTAGAACACAATTTGTTGTGGGCGTAGATTTGTCAACTTTCTTGCCGTTACTAGTCCTTTCTTGCTTCAGCGGTATTGTGGGATGAAGCGGCCCGGACCAACCTTACACGTACGCTTACGTGAGACCGGTTCCACCGACTAACATGCACTAGTTGCATAAGGTGGCTGGCGGGTGTCTGTCTCTCCTACTTTAGTTGGAGCGGAATCGATGAACAGGGTCCTTATGAAGGGTAAATAGAAGTTGACAAATCACGTTGTGGCTTTAACGTAGGTAAGAAAACGTTCTTGCTAGAACCCTAATTCAGCCACGTAAAACTTGCAACAACAATTAGAGGACGTCTAACTTGTTTTTGCAGCAAGTGGTTTGTGATATGATATGGCCAAAGTTGTGATGAATGATGAATGATCTACATGTGATGTATGAGATGTTCATGCTATTGTAATAGGAATCACGACTTGCATGTCGATGAGTATGACAACCGGCAGGAGCCATAGGAGTTGTCTTTATTCTTTTATATGACCTGCGTGTCATCAAGAAACGCCATGTAATTACTTTACTTTATTGCTAAATGCGTTAGCCATAGTAGTAGAAGTAATAGTTGGCGAGCAACTTCATGGAGACACGATGATGGAGATCATGATGATGGAGATCATGGTGTCAAGCCGGTGACAAGATGATCATGGAGCCCCAAGATGGAGATCAAAGGAGCTATGTGATATTGGCCATATCATGTCACGTTTATTATTTGATTGCATGTGATGTTTATCATGTTTTGCATCTTGTTTACTTAGAACGACGGTAGTAAATAAGATGATCCCTCACAATAAATTCAAGAAGTGTTCCTCCTAACTGTGCACCGTTGCGACAGTTCGCTGTTTCAAAACACGACGTGATGATCGGGTGTTTTATTCAGACGTTCACATACAACGGGTGTAAGACAGATTTACACATGCAAACACTTAGGTTGACTTGACGAGCCTAGCATGTACAGACATGGCCTCGGAACACGGAAGACCGAAAGGTCGAGCATGAGTCGTATAGAAGATACGATCAACATGAAGATGTTCACCGATGTTGACTAGTCCGTCTCACGTGATGATCGGACACGGTCTAGTTTAACTCGGATCATGTAATACTTAGATGACTAGAGGGATGTCTAATCTAAGTGGGAGTTCACTAATAATTTGATTAGTTGAACTTAATTATCATGAACTTAGTCTAAAATCTTTGCAATATGTCTTGTAGATCAAATGGCCAACGTAGTCCTCAACTTCAACGCGTTCCTAGAGAAAACTAAGCTGAAAGACGATGGCAGCAACTATACGGACTGGGTCCGGAACCTGAGGATCATCCTCATAGCTGCCAAGAAAGATTATGTCCTACAAGCACCACTTGGTGACGCACCCGTTCTCCCTACAGAACAAGATGTTATGAACGCTTGGCAGGCACGTTTCGATGACTACTCCCTCGTTCAGTGCGGCATGCTTTACAGCCTAGAGCCGGGGCTCCAAAAGCGTTTTGAGAGACATGGAGCATATGAGATGTTCGAAGAGCTGAAAATTGTTTTCCAAGCTCATGCCCGGGTCGAGAGATATGAAGTCTCCGACAAATTCTTCAGCTGTAAGATGGAGGAAAACAGTTCTGTCAGTGAGCACATACTCACTATGTCTGGGTTGCATAACCGCTTGACTCAGCTGGGAGTTAATCTCCCGGATGATGCGGTCATTGACAGAATCCTCCAGTCGCTTCCACCAAGCTACAAGAGCTTTGTGATGAACTTCAATATGCAGGGGATGGAAAAGACCATTCCTGAAGTATTTGCTATGCTGAAATCAGCAGAGGTAGAAGTCAGGAAGGAACATCAAGTGTTGATGGTCAATAAAACCACTAAGTTCAAGAAAGGCAAGGGTAAAAAGAACTTCAAGAAGGACGGCAAGGAGGTTGCCGCGCCCGGCAAGCAAGCTGCCGGGAAGAAGCCAAAGAATGGACCCAAGCCCGAGACTGAGTGCTTTTATTGCAAGGGAAGCGGTCACTGGAAGCGGAACTGCCCTAAGTACTTAGCGGATAAGAAGGCCGGCAAAACAAAAGGTATATGTGATATACATGTAATTGATGTGTACCTTACAAGTGCCCGTAGTGGCTCCTGGGTATTTGATACCGGTGCAGTTGCTCACATTTGTAACTCAAAGCAGGGGCTGCGGAATAAGCGGAAACTGGCAAAGGACGAGGTGACGATGCGCGTCGGGAATGGTTCCAAGGTCAATGTGATCGCCGTCGGCACGCTACCTCTGCATCTCCCTTCGGGATTAGTTTTAAACCTTAATAATTGTTATCTAGTGCCAGCTTTGAGCATGAACATTGTATCGGGATCTCGTTTAATTCGAGATGGCTACTCTTTTAAATCTGAGAATAATGGTTGTTCCATTTTTATGAGAGATATGTTTTATGGTCATGCTCCTATGGTGAATGGTTTATTCTTTATGAATCTCGAACGTGATGCTACACATGTTCATAATGTGAGTACCAAAAGAAGTAAGGTTGATAATGATAGTCTCACATACTTGTGGCATTGCCGCCTTGGTCACATAGGTGTCAAACGCATGAAGAAGCTCCATGCTGATGGACTTTTAGAGTCTCTTGATTATGAATCATTTGACACGTGCGAACCATGCCTTATGGGTAAAATGACCAAGACTCCGTTCTCAAGAACAATGGAGCGAGCAACCGACTTATTGGAAATCATACATACTGATGTGTGCGGTCCGATGAGTGTTGAGGCTCGCGGTGGCTATCGTTATGTTCTCACTCTCACTGATGATTTAAGTAGGTATGGGTATATCTACTTAATGAAACACAAGTCTGAAACCTTTGAAAAGTTCAAGGAATTTCAGAGTGAGGTTGAAAATCAACGTGACAGGAAAATCAAGTTTCTACGATCAGATCGTGGAGGAGAATACTTGAGTCACGAGTTTGGGGCACACTTAAGAAAATGTGGAATAGTTTCACAACTCACGCCGCCTGGAACACCTCAGCGTAATGGTGTGTCCGAACGTCGTAATCGCACTCTGTTAGATATGGTGCGATCTATGATGTCTCTTACCGATTTACCGCTTTCTTTTTGGGGCTATGCTTTAGAGACTGCCGCATTCACTTTAAATAGGGCTCTGTCGAAATCCGTTGAGACGACACCGTATGAATTATGGTTTGGGAAGAAACCTAAGCTGTCGTTTCTAAAAGTTTGGGGATGCGATGCTTATGTCAAGAAACTTCAACCTGAAAAGCTCGAACCCAAGTCGGAAAAATGTGTCTTCATAGGATACCCAAAAGAAACTATTGGGTACACCTTCTACCTCAGATCCGAAGGCAAGATCTTTGTTGCCAAGAATGGGTCCTTTCTGGAGAAAGAGTTTCTCTCGAAAGAAGTAAGTGGGAGGAAAGTAGAGCTTGATGAAGTATTACCTCTTGAACAGGAAAATGGCGCAACTCAAGAAAATGTTCCTGAGGTGCCTGCACCGATTAGAGAGGAAGTTAATGAAAATGATCAAGATACTTCTGATCAAGCCCCTACTGAAATTCGAAGGTCCACAAGGACACGTTCCGCACCAGAGTGGTACGGCAACCCTGTCTTGGAAATCATGCTGTTAGACAATGGTGAACCTTCGAACTATGAAGAAGCGATGCCGGGCCCGGATTCCGATAAATGGCTGGAAGCCATGAAATCCGAGATAGGATCCATGTATGAAAACAAAGTATGGACTTTGACTGACTTGCCCGTTGAGCGGCGAGCCATAGAAAATAAATGGATCTTTAAGAGGAAGACAGACGCGGATGGTAATGTGACCATCTATAAAGCTCGGCTTGTCGCTAAGGGTTATCGACAAGTTCAAGGGGTTGACTACGATGAGACTTTCTCACCGGTAGCGAAGCTGAAGTCCGTCCGAATCATGTTAGCAATTGCCGCATTCTATGATTACGAAATATGGCAAATGGACGTCAAAACGGCATTCCTTAATGGTTTCCTTAAGGAAGAATTGTATATGATGCAACCGGAAGGTTTTGTCGATCCTAAGAATGCTGACAAAGTGTGCAAGCTCCAACGCTCGATTTATGGGCTGGTGCAAGCATCTCGGAGTTGGAACATTCGCTTTGATGAGATGATCAAAGCGTTTGGGTTTACACAGACTTATGGAGAAGCCTGCGTTTACAAGAAAGTGAGTGGGAGCTCTGTAGCATTTCTCATATTATATGTAGATGACATACTTTTGATGGGAAATGATATAGAACTCTTGGACAGCATCAAGGCCTACTTGAATAAAAGTTTTTCAATGAAGGACCTTGGAGAAGCTGCTTATATATTAGGCATCAAAATCTATAGAGATAGATCGAGACGCCTCATAGGTCTTTCACAAAGCACATACCTTGATAAGATATTGAAGAAGTTCAATATGGATCAATCCAAGAAGGGGTTCTTGCCTGTGTTGCAAGGTATGAAATTGAGCTCAGCTCAATGTCCGACCATGGCAGAAGATATAGAAGAGATGAGCGTCATCCCCTATGCCTCAGCCATAGGTTCTATTATGTATGCCATGTTGTGTACCAGACCTGATGTAAACCTTGCCGTAAGTTTGGTAGGAAGGTACCAAAGTAATACCGGCAAGGAACACTGGACAGCGGTCAAGAATATCCTGAAGTACCTGAAAAGGACTAAGGAAATGTTTCTCGTTTATGGAGGTGACGAAGAGCTCGTCGTAAAGGGTTACGTCGATGCTAGCTTCGACACAGATCTGGATGACTCTAAGTCACAAACCGGATACGTGTATATTTTGAATGGTGGGGCAGTAAGCTGGTGCAGTTGCAAGCAAAGCGTCGTGGCGGGATCTACATGTGAAGCGGAGTACATGGCAGCCTCGGAGGCAGCACATGAAGCAATATGGGTGAAGGAGTTCATCACCGACCTAGGAGTCATACCCAATGCGTCGGGGCCGATCAAGCTCTTCTGTGACAACACTGGAGCTATTGCACTTGCCAAGGAGCCCAGGTTTCACAAGAAGACAAGGCACATCAAGCGTCGCTTCAACTCCATTCGTGAAAATGTTCAAGATGGAGACATAGAGATTTGTAAAGTACATACGGACCTGAATGTAGCAGATCCGTTGACTAAACCTCTCCCTAGAGCAAAACATGATCAACACCAGAATTCCATGGGTGTTCGATTCATCACAATGTAACTAGATTATTGACTCTAGTGCAAGTGGGAGACTGTTGGAAATATGCCCTAGAGGCAATAATAAAAGCATTATTATTATATTTCCTTGTTCATGATAATTGTCTTTATTCATGCTATAATTGTGTTATCCGGGAATCGTAATACATGTGTGAATAACAGACATCAACATGTCCCTAGTGAGCCTCTAGTTGACTAGCTCGTTGATCAACAGATAGTCATGGTTTCCTGACTATGGACACTGGATGTCATTGATAACGAGATCACATCATTAGGAGAATGATGTGATGGACAAGACCCAATCCTAAACATAGCACAAGATCGTATAGTTCGTTTGCTAGAGTTTTCCAATGTCAAGTATCTTTTCCTTAGACCATGAGATCGTGTAACTCCCGGATACCGTAGGAGTGCTTTGGGTATGCCAAACGTCACAACGTAACTGGGTGACTATAAAGGCAGACTACGGGTATCTCCGAAAGTGTCTGTTGGGTGACATGGATCAAGACTGGGATTTGTCACTCCATATGACGGAGAGGTATCACTGGGCCCACTCGGTAATGCATCATCATAATGAGCTCAGAGTGACCAAGTGTCTGGTCACGGGATCATGCATTACGGTACGAGTAAAGTGACTTGCCGGTAACGAGATTGAACGAGGTATTGGGATAACGACGATCGAATCTCGGGCAAGTAACATATCGATAGACAAAGGGAATAGCGTACGGGGTTGATAGAATCCTCGACATCGTGGTTCATCCGATGAGATCATCGTGGAGCATGTGCGAGCCAACATGGGTATCCAGATCCCGCTGTTGGTTATTGACCGGAGAGTCGTCTCGGTCATGTCTGCTTGTCTCCCGAACCCGTAGGGTCTACACACTTAAGGTTCAGTTACGCTAGGGTTGTAGGGATATGTATATGCAATAACCCGAATGTTGTTCGGAGTCCCGGTTGAGATCCCGGACGTCACGAGGAGTTCCGGAATGGTCCGGAGGTAAAGATTTATATATGGGAAGTCCTGTTTCAGGCATCGGGACAAGTTTCGGGGTTATCGGTATTGTACCGGGACCACCGGAAGGGTCCCGGGGGTCCACCGGGTGGGTCCACCTGTCCCGGGGGGCCACATGGGCTGTAGGGGGTGCGCCTTGGCCTAATGGGCCAAGGGCACCAGCCCCACATAGGCCCATGCGCCTAGGGTTTGAAGGGGGAAGAGTCCTAGGAGGGGAAGGCACCTCCTAGGTGCCTTGGGGGGGAGGGAAACCCCCCTTGGCCGCTGCACCCCCTAGGAGATTGGATCTCCTAGGGTCGGCCACCCCCCCTTTGGCCCTCCTATATATAGTGGGGGAGAGGAGGGACTTCATACTTGAACGCCTTGGCCTTTGGTTGCCTCCTTCTCCCTCCCCAACACCTCCTCCACCTCCATAGTGCTTAGCGAAGCTCTGCCGGAGTACTGCAGCTCCATCAACACCACGCCGTCGTGCTGCTGCTGGTGCCATCTCCCTCAACCTCTCCTCCCTCCCTTGCTGGATCAAGAAGGAGGAGACGTGGCTGTTCCGTACGTGTGTTGAACGCGGAGGTGCCGTCCGTTCGGCGCTGGTCATCGGTGATTTGGATCACGTCGAGTACGACTACATCATCACCGTTCTTTTGAACGCTTCCGCTCGCGATCTACAAAGGTATGTAGATGCATCTAATCACTCGTTGCTAGATGAACTCCTAGATGATCTTGGTGAAACGAGTAGGAAAATTTTTGTTTTCTGCAACGTTCCCCAACAGGTTCCCACTCATCATTAAGTTTTCTAGGTATAGAAACTTCCAAATTAAGTTTTTCATCAAAAGATTGCATCAAGGCATCAACAATATGTTTGGTAAAGGCTTTATTTTGACTATAAGCATGAGGAGAATTCAACACGGATTGCAACAAGGAAATACAACCTTCTAAAGAACAATTATCATAATTAAATTCCTTGAAATCCAAGATAGTGGTTCAATGCTATTTAAAGTCTTGACCTCTCCGATCCCACTTTTACCAAATTTAGCATCAAGATCTAAGAACTCTGAATAATTGGGACGCCTTTTAACTAAAGTTGACTCATCTCCAGTCCCATCATTATTAAGATTCATATTGCAAAACAAAGATTTAATAGGGGACGCATCAATAACTTTTAGATCTTCATCATTATTTTCATGGAAACTAGAAGAACACGCCTTTACAAAGCAATCTTTCTTAGCACGCAATCTAGCGGTTCTTTCTTTGCACTCATCAATGGAAATTCGCATGGCTTTGAGAGACTCATTGATATCATGCTTAGGAGGAGTAAATCTAAGTTTCATAGAATCAACATTAAGCAAAAGTCTATCAACTTTCCTAGCCAAATCATCAACTTTAAGCAATTTTTCTTCAAGCAAGGAATTAAAATTCTTTTGAGAGATCATAAATTCTTTCACACTATTATCAAAATCAGAGAGCATCTTATTATAATTACCATAAGAATTATTGTAGGAATTTCCATAATTATTAGAGGAATTACTAGGGAACAGTCTAGGATTAAAGTTTCCTCTATAAGCATTGTTACCAAAATTATTCCTACCAACAAAATTCACATCCATAGATTCATCATTATTCTCAATCAAAGTAGACAAAGGCATATCATTGGGATCAATAGAAGCACTCTTAGTAGCAAACAATTTCATAAGTTCATCCATCTTTCCACTCAAAACATTAATTTCTTCTATAGCATGCACTTTTTTACTAGTAGATCTTTCGGTGTGCCATTGAGAATAATTAGCCATAATATTATCAAGGAGTTTAGTAGCTTCTCCTAAGGTGATTTCCATAAACTTGCCTCCCGCGGCCGAATCTAAAAGATTTCTAGAAGCAAAATTCAATCCGGCATAAAAAATTTGTATGATCATCCATAAATTCAAACCATGAGTAGGGCAATTGCGAATCATCAATTTCATTCTTTCCCAAGATTGGAAAACATGCTCATGATCAAGTTGTTTAAAATTCATAATATCATTCCTAAGAGGGATGATCTTAGCGGGAGGAAAATACTTAGAGATAAAAGCATCTTTGCACTTATTCCATGAATCAATACTATTCTTAGGCAAAGACGAAAACCAAACTTTAGCACGATCTCTAAGTGAAAACGGAAATAACTTCAATTTAACAATATCATTATCTGTATCTTTCTTCTTTTGTATCTCACACAAATCAACAAAGTTGTTTAGATGCGTAGCGGCATCTTCACTAGGAAGGCCGGAGAATTGATCTTTCATAACAAGATTCAGCAAAGCAGCATTGATTTCACAAGACTCAACATAATTAAGAGGAGCAATTGGAGTACTAAGGAAATCATTATTATTGGTATTGGAAAAATCACACAATTTGGTATTATCTTGCGCCATAGCGACAAGTAATCCAACATACAAGCAAACAAAAAGGCAAGCGAAAGAGAGAGGAGATTGGGAAAGAGAGGGCGAATAAAATAGCAAGGGTGAAGTGTGGGAGAGGAAAACGAGAGGCAAATGGCAAATAATGTAAGTGCGAGGGAGATGAGTTTGTGATGGGCACTTGGTATGTCTTGACTTGAGCGAAGACCTCCCCGACAACGGCGCCAGAAATCCTTCTTGCTACGTCTTGAGCTTGCGTTGGTTTTCCTTGAAGAGGAAAGGGTGATGCAACATAGTAGCGTAAGTATTTCCCTCAGTTTTTGAGAACCAAGGTATCAATTTAGTAGGAGGCTCCTCAAAAGTCCCACGCACCTACACAAACAAACAAGAACTCGCAACCAACGCAATAAAGGGGTTGTCAATCCCTTCAAGGCCACTTGCGAAAATGAGATCTAATAGAGATAATATGATAAGATAAATATATTTTTGGTATCTTATGATATAGATTGGAAAAGTAAAGATGCAAATAAAAGTAGATTGAAAGTTTATATGATAAGAGATAGACCCGGGGGCCATAGGTTTCACTAGTAGCTTCTCTCAAGATAGCATAAGTATTACGGTGGGTGAACAAATTACTGTCGAGCAATTGATAGAAAAGCGATTAATTATGAGATTATCTAGGCATGATCATGTATATAGGCATCATGTCCGTGACAAGTAGACCGACTCCTGCCTGCATCTACTACTATTACTCCACACTTCGACCGCTATCCAGCATGCATCTAGAGTATTAAGTTCATGAAGAACAGAGTAACGCATTAAGAAAGATGACATGATGTAGAGGGATAAACTCATCCAATATGATATAAACCCCATCTTTTTATCCTCGATGGCAAAAATACAATACGTGCCTTGCTGCCCCTGCTGTCACTGGGAAAGGACACCGCAAGATTGAACCCAAAGCTAAGCACTTCTCCCATTGCAAGAAAGATCAATCTAGTAGGCCAAACCAAACTGATAATTCGAAGAGACTTGCAAAGATAACTTAATCACACATAAAAGAATTCAGAGGAGATTCAAATATTTCTCATAGATAAACTTGATCACAAACCCACAATTCATCGGATCTCGACAAACACACCGCAAAAAGAGTTACATCGAATATATCTCCAAGAAGATCGAGGAGAACATGGTATTGAGATCCAAAGAGAGAGAAGAAGCCATCTAGCTAATAACTATGGACCCGAAGGTCTGTGGTAAACTACTCACAACTCATCAGAGAGGCCTTGGAGATAATGTAGAGGCCCTCCATGATCGATTCCCCCTCCGGCAGAGCGCCAGCGAAGGCTCCAAGATAGGATCTCGCGGATACAAAAGGTTACGGCGGTGGAAATAGTTTTTCGTGGTTGCTTCTGATGTTTTCGAGGTACATGGGTATATATAGGAGGAAGAAGTAGGTCGGTGGACTCTCGAGGGGCCCACGAGGGTGGGGGCACGCCCAGCCCTAGGGGGCACCCTCGTGGCCGCCTCCCTTGTTTCTTGACTTCCACTCCAAGTCCTCTGGATCACGTTTGTTCCAAAAATCACGCTCCCGAAGGTTTCATTCTGTTTGGACTCATTTGATATTCCTTTTCTTCGGAACATTGAAATAGGCAAAAAAACAGCAATACGGGCTCGGCCTCCGGTTAGTAGGTTAGTCCCAAAAATGATATAAATGTGTAAAGTAAAGCCCATAAACATCCAAAACGGGTAATATAATAGCATGGAACAATCAAAAATTATAGATACATTGGAGACATATCAAGGCCAAATAAAAAAAGAAAGGCCAAATAAAAAAAGGAAGGACCAAAAAAGGGGGGGAGACAATGTTACTATCCTTTTCCACACTTGTGCTTCAAAGTAGCACCATGATCTTCATGATAGAGAGTCTCATATGTTGTCACTTCCATATACTAGTGGGAATTTTTCATTAAAGAACTTGGCTTGTATATTCCAATGATGGGCTTCCTCAAAATGCCCTAGGTCTTCGTGAGCAAGCAAGTTGGATGCACACCCACTCAGTTTCTTTTGTTGAGCTTTCATACATTTGTAACTCTAGTGCATCCGTTGCATGGCAATCCCTACTCCTCATGTTGACATCAATTGATGGGCATCTCCATAGCCCGTTGATTAGCCTCGTCAATGCGAGACTTTCTCCTTTTTTGTCTTCTCCACACAACCTCCATCATCATATTCTATTCCACCCATAGTGCTATATCCATGGCTTGCGCTCATGTATTGCGTGAGAGTTGAAAAAAGCTGAAGGTGTTAAAAAGTATGAGCCAATTGCTTGGCTGAAACTGGGGTTGTGCATGATGGGAGTATTTTTTGTGAGAAAAATGAAGCATAGCCTAACTATATAATTTTGTAGAGATAAGCTTTCTTTGGCCATGTTATTTTGAGAAGACATGATTACTTGTTAGTATGCTTGAAGTATTAATATTTCTTATGTCAATCTAAACTTTTATCTTGAATCATTTGGATCTGACATTCATGCCACAATAAAGAAAATTACATTGAGAATTATGCTAGGTAGCATTCCACATCAAAAAATTTGTTTTTATCATTTACCTACTCGAGGACGAGCAGGAATTAAGCTTGGGGATGCTTGATACATCTCCAACGTATCTATAATTTTTGATTGTTCCATGCTATTATATTATCCATCTAGGATGTTTTATATGCATTTATATGCTATTTTATATGATTTTTGGGACTAACCTATTAACCTAGAGCCCAGTGCCAGTTTTTATTTTTCCTTGGTTTTGAGTTCTACAGAAGAGAAATACCAAACGGAGTCCAATAGATGTGCCAATTTTTGACGATTATTTATGGACCAAAAGAAGCCCCCGGAGTAAAAGAGTTGGGCTAGAAGAGTCCCGAGCCGTCCACGGGGGTGGAGGGCGAGCCCTACCCCCTGGGCGCACCCCCCTACCTCGTGGATGACTCGGAGACCCCCTTGAGGTGAGATCGACGCCAAAAATTCCTATAAATACCCAAACCTCCAGAAAATAACCTAGATCGGGAGTTTCGCCGTCGCAAGCCTCTGTAGCCACCAAAAACCTCTCGGGGGCCTATTCCGGCACCCTGTCGGAGGGGGAATCCATCACCGGTGGCCATCTTCATCATCCCGACGCTCTCCATGACGAGGAGGGAGTAGTTCACCCTCGGGGCTAAGGGTATGTACCAGTAGCTATGTGTTTGATCTTTCTCTCTCTCTCGTGTTCTTGATTTGGCACGATCTTGATGTATCGCAAGCTTTGCTATTATAGTTGGATCTTATGATGTTTCTCCCCCTCTACTCTCTTGTAATGGATTGAGTTTTCCCTTTGAAGTTATTGGATTGAGTCTTTAAGGATTTGAGAACACTTGATGTATGTCTTGCATGTGCTTATCTGTGGTGACAATGGGATATTCACGTGATCTACTTGATGTATGTTTTGGTGATCAACTTGTGGGTTCTGTGACCTTGTGAACTTATGCATAGGGGTTGGCACATGTTTTCATCTTGACTCTCCGGTAGAAACTTTGGGGCACTCTTTGAAGTACTTTGTGTTGGTTGAATAGATGAAACTGAGATTGTGTGATGTATATCGTATAATCATACCCACGGATACTTGAGGTGACATTGGAGTATCTAGGTGACATTAGGGTTTTGGTTGATTTGTGTCTTAAGGTGTTATTCTAGTACAAACTCTATGATAGATCGAATGGAAAGAATAGCTTCATGTTATTTTACTACGGACTCTTGAATAGATCAATTAGAAAGGATAACTTTGAGGTGGTTTCGTACCCTACCATAATCTCTTCGTTTGTTCTTTGCTATTAGTGACTTTGGAGTGACTCTTTGTTGCATGTTGAGGGATAGTTAATGATCCAATTATGTTATTATTGTTGAGAGAACTTGCACTAGTGAAAGTATGAACCCTAGGCCTGGTTTCCTAGCATTGCAATACCGTTTACGCTCACTTTTATCACTTGTTATCTTGCTGTTTTATAATTTCAGATTACAAAAACCTATATCTACCATCCATATTGCACTTGTATCACCATCTCTTTGCCGAACTAGTGCACCTATACAATTTACCATTGTATTGGGTGTGTTGGGGACACAAGAGACTCTTTGTTATTTGGTTGCAGAGTTGCTTGAGAGAGACCATCTTCATCCTACTCGTCCCACAGATTGATAAACCTTAGGTCATCTACTTGAGGGAAATTTGCTACTGTCCTACAAACCTCTGCACTTGGAGGCCCAACAACGTCTACAAGGAGAAGGTTGCGTAGTAGACATCATGTAGAGCATAGCCAGACTATATGATTTTGTAGGGATAACTTTCTTTGGCCATGTTATTTTGAGAAGACATGATTACTTTGTTAGTATGCTTGAATTATTATTACTCTTATGTCAATATTAAACTTTTGTCTTGAATCTTTCGGATCTGAACATTCGTGCCACAATAAAGAAAATTACCTTGATAATTATGTTAGGTAGCATTCCACATCAAAAAATTCTGTTTTTATCATTTATCTACTCGAGGACAAGCAGGAATTAAGCTTGGGGATGCTTGATACGTCTCCAACGTATCTATAATTTTTTATTGTTCCATGCTATTATATTACCTGTTTCGGATGTTTATAGGCTTTACTATACACTTTTATATCATTTTTGGGACTAACCTATTAACTAGAGGCCCAGCCCATATTGTTGTTTTTTTGCCTATTTCAGTGTTTCGCAGAAAAGGAATATCAAACGGAGCCCAAACGGAATGAAACCTTCGGGAGAGTTATTTTTGGAACGGAAGCAATCCAGGAGACTTGGAGTAGATGTCAGGGAAGCTTTGAGGAAGCCACGAGGCAGAGAGGCGCGCCCTACCCCCCTGGGCGCGCCCCCCACCCTCGTGGACCCCTCGTGGCTCCCCTGACTGACTTCTTTCACCTATATATGTCCATATACCCTAAAAACATTGAGGAGCACAATAGATCGGGAGTTCCGCCCCCACAAGCCTCTGTAGCCACCAAAAACCAATCGGGACGCTGTTTCGGCACCCTGCCGGAGAGGGGGTCCCTCACTGGTGGCCATCTTCATCATCCCGGTGCTCTCCATGATGAGGAGGGAGTAGTTCACCCTTGGGGCTGAGGGTATGTACCAGTAGCTATGTGTTTGATCTCTCTCTCTCGTGTTTTTGATTTGGCACGATCTTGATGCATCGCGAGCTTTGCTATTATAGTTGGATCTTATGATGTTTCTCCCCGTCTACTCTCTTGTAATGGATTGATTTTTCCCTTTGAAGTTATCTTATCGGATTGAGTCTTTAAGGATTTGAGAACACTTGATGTATGTCTTGCATGTGCTTATCTGTGGTGACAATGGGATATCACGTGATCTACTTGATGTATATTTTTGTGATCAACTTGCGGGTTCAAAGACATTGTGAACTTATGCATAGGGGTTGGCACACGTTTTCGTCTTGACTCTCCGGTAGAAACTTTGGGGCACTCTTTGAAGTATTTTGTGTTGGTTGAATTGATGAATCTGAGATTGTGTGATGCATATCGTAATCGTGCCCACGGATACTTGAGGTGACATTGGAGTATCTAGGTGACATTAGGGTTTTGGTTGATTTGTGTCTTAAGGTGTTATTCTAGTACGAATTCTATGATAGATCGAACGGAAAGAATAGCTTCGTGTTATTTTACTATGGACTCTTGAATAGATTGATCAGAAAGGATAACTTTGAGGTGGTTTCGTACCCTACAATAATCTCTTCGTTTCTTCTCCGCTATTAGTGACTTTGGAGTGACTCTTTGTTGCATGTTGAGGGGTAGTTATATGATCCAATTATGTTATTATTGTTGAGATAACTTGCACTAGTGAAAGTATGAATCCTAGGCTTTGTTTCCTAGCATTGCTATACCGTTTACGCTCACTTTTACCACTTGCTACCTTGCTGTTTTTATATTTTCAGATTACAAATACCTATATCTACCATCCATATTGCACTTGTATCACCATCTCTTCGCCGAACTAGTGCACCTATAGAATTTACCATTGTATTGGTTGTGTTGGGGACACAAGAGACTCTTTGTTATTTGGTTGCAGGGTTGCTTGAGAGAGACCATCTTCAACCTACGCCTCCCATGGATTGATAAACCTTAGGTTATCCACTTGAGGGGAATTTGCTACTGTCCTGCAAACCTATGCACTTGGAGGCCCAACAACGTCTACAAGAAGAAGGTTGCGTAGTAGACATCAATCATCATCGTCACCACGCCGTCGTGCTGACGGAACTCTCCCTCGGCCTCAACTGGATCAAGAGTACGAGGGACGTCTCCGAGCTGAACGTGAGGTGCCGTACATTCTATGCTAAGGATCGGTCTAATCGTGAAGACGTACGACTACATCAACCGCGTTGTCATAACGCTTCCGCTTTCGTTCTACGAGGGTACGTGGACACACTCTCCCCTTTCGTTGTTATCCATCACCTAGATAGATCTTGCGTGATCGTAGGAAATTTTTTGAAATTACCGCGTTCCCCAACACATACCCCCCGATACTACCCATAGATTCATCAAAATAAGCAAATAACACAAAGAAAACAGAATCTATCAAAACTGAACAGTCTGTAGCAATCTGGAAACGTAGAATACTTCTGTAAATCCAAAAATTCTAAAAAATTAGAAAAACCTGGGAAATTTGTGTAAAAATCTTGTGCAAAAAGAATCAAATCAAAAACACGCTCCTGTGAATTATGAAAATTATTTTCCTGGGTGCAAAAGATTATGTTTTCCAGCAAGATCAAGACAACTATCACCGTAAGCCATCCCAAAGGTCTTACTTGGCACAAACACTAAATAAAACACAAAACCACATCTAACCAGAGGCTAGATGAATTATTCAAAATAAAACAGGAACAAAAAGCAAAGAACAAAAATAAAATTGGGTTGCCTCCCAACAAGCGCTATTGTTTAACGCCCTTAGCTAGGCATAAAAACATGAATAGATCTAGGTATTGTCATCTTTGGTCTTTACCCTTTTAATGGAGTTATGTTCAAATCCAGGAGGTTCTTTGCGTTTCTCCTCATATTCAGAAATCTTTGAGTCTAGAGCATCCAACCGCTTATTGCAAAGAGTAATCAACATATTCATGCGGTGGATGTTCCCACTGACATTTTTGAGGGGTTCAAGAGATTTTTGCAAAAAAATTGTTACTTCACATGGTTTCTCAAAAACTGGAGTTTCCTCTTGAGTGTGAGGTAAACCCTTTTGTGGAGGTTATATTCCAACCAATACTTCTATTATCTCATAAGCAATGTTGGGATCAATTTCGATAAAATTCCCTTTAGCAGCGAAATCCAAGAGTTGCCTATGGGGCATGGTCAACCCAACATAAAAATTATGGAGTAGAATTTTAAAATCCCCATCTATAGTGCAATTGCGATAAGATTCTATCATCCTATACCAAGCATCTTTTCAATTTTCTCCTTGTTTTTGCTTGAAGTGAAGAACTTCAAAGTTGGGAGACAAAGGAGGGGTAAAAGCGCTAGTCATAGAGAAAAGATAAAGAGGGAGAAAGCACATGAAGAGATGAAAGGAAGAAGGGCGAAGAAAAGAGCGCAGAAAAAGGGCAAACCTTTTCAAAAATAGTTTTAGAAGTGGGGGAGGAAAATGAGAGGCAAATGGTGAATAATGTAATGCAAGAGATGCGAGTTTTTTATGATGGGTACTTCGTATGTCTTGACTTGGCGTAGATCTCTCCGGCAACAGAGCCAGAAATTCTTCCTGCTACTTCTTGAGCTTGCGTTGATTTTTTTCTTTAAAGAGGAAAGGGTGATGCAGTAAAGTAGAGATAATTATTTCCCTCAGTTAGAGAACCAATGTATCAATCCAGTAGGAGACAACGCACAAATCACCAAGACCTGCACAAACAATCAAACAACTTGCACCAAGCGCGATAAAGGGGTTATCAATCTCTTCACGGTTACTTGCAAAAGTGAGATCTGATAGAGATAGATGAAACTAATCAAAAGGTAAAGTAAATACTTTTAGTATTTTTGGTTTATAGATCAGAAAGTAAAAGATTGCAAAATAGTAGAACGGAAACTTATATGATGGAAAATAGACCCGGGGGCCATAGCTTTCACTAGTGGCTTCTCTCAAGATAGCAAATAATATGGTGGATGAACAAATTATTGTCGAGCAATTGATAGAAAAGCGCAAAGTTATGACGATATCTAAGGCAATGATTATGAAATATATGCATCACGTCTGTGTCAAGTAGACCGACTCCAACCTGCATCTACTACTATTGCTCCACATATCGACCGACTCCTTCCTGCATCCAGAGTATTAAGTTCATAAAAAACATAGTAACGCATTACGTAAGACTCCTTCCTGCATCTACAATACGTGCCTTGCTGCCCCTACTGTCACTCGGAAAGGACACCGCAAGATTGAACCCAAAGCTAAGCACTTTTCCCATTGCAACAAAAACAAATCTAGTTGGCCAAATTAAAACGATAGTTTGAAGATAATTACAAAGATATCAAATCATGCATATAGGAATTCAGAGAAGATTTAAATAATATTCATAGATAAGCTGGTCATAAATCCACAATTCATCGGATCTCGACAAACACACCGCAAAATAAGATTGCATCGGATAGATCTCCAAGAACATCAAGGAGAACATGGTATTGAGAAGCAAAGAGAGAGAGAGAAGAAGCCATCTAGCTGCTATCTATGGACCCGTAGGTTTGAGGTAAACTACTCACGCTTCATCGGAAGGGCAATAGAGTTGATGTAGAAGCCCTCTATAATCGAATCCCCCTCCGGCAGGGTGCTGGAAAAGGCCCCTAGATGGGATCTCACGGGTACAGAAGGTTGCGGTGGCGGAAAAGTGTTTTCGTGGATGCTTCTGGTGGTTTGGGGATATTTGGGAATGTATAGAACGAAGAGTTAGGTCAGAGGAGTCAGGAGGGGCCCACAAGGCAGGGGGTGTGCCCTCCCCCTTGTTGCCGCCTCGTGGCTCTTCCGACTTGATCTCCAAGTCTCCTGGGTGTCTTTGTAATCATCGCGAAGGTTTCATTCCGTTTGGACTCCGTTTGGTATTGCTTCTCTACGAAGCTCAAAAACAAGGGAAAAAACAGAAACTGGCACTGGGCTCTAAGTTAATAGGTTAGTCCCAAAAATAATTAAAATAGTATATTAATGCATATAAAAATCCAAAACAGATAATATAATAGCATGGAACAATCAAAAATTATAGATACGTTGGAGACGTATCAGCCACGTGGTGGCTAAGTCAGTATCTGCAGTATATGATACAATGGTCTACATCTGATGGGCGGTCCCTCACATAACGTTATCTCTCAAGATGCGCTATATTGAGATAACCCATTTGTCCTACTTCTTGTCCCGTGCCTGCGGTGGCTAACGTAAAGATATTAATGTCACAAGGACCGGACGAAGGCAATAAGTTCTATGGACAACCATGACTCCTAGAATAATTGTGTTCCCCTCAAGATATCTGCACATGTCACATCATAGGTCTATCAGTTTGCACAACCATCTATCCACTTCATGTGTGGCATGGGGAGTTGGATTTCTCCAACTATGCTGATGGAACGGACAGACCAAGTTACACAAAGGATCATGGAGAACTAAGGGCATGTTTATCGTAGATGATTTTTACTCAGAATAAGAAGGTGATGATTTCTTCAAGGACTTGCTTGTAATATGTTATTCTTATAAGAAAGTTTTTGTGGACTTGCTTGTAGTTCTTATTCTTATAAGTTCTTGTAAAAGCATGTTTTATTTAGTATGTGACCATGGTCTTGTACTTTTCCTGTCAAATCAGTTTATCATGTCGAATGTGGACATCAGTATGGCAAAGCTTGAGGAGTTTCCTTTCGATGCCTCATATATAATCCCTATCCTCATATATGATTCCTATTAGGTACTACTTTTGTTCCTTAATATAAGACGTTTTGGTAGTTTTTTTTAGATCAACCTTGCTAAGTTTTATTCAAGCTTTTAAATCTAGGCCGATACGACCGATATACAGACCGATATATCACTTTTGGGTTTCTACTGATATAAATGTAACATATCATTTTGTAAATATCAATTTTCAAACATATCATACGATACGGACCGAAATATCGACCGGGATGGTCGATATCTAGCCTGGTATGTCCACTGATATAGAATGATGCATAGATGACAACAATTATTTATTAGAATGATGTGAAATAAGATTATGCATTTACAACTTTATTATATATCAAAGTCATGCACAATGTTTCATACAAATGCATATATATAGTATTGTTTTAATCATAGAGTAAGGATTTTGTGAATCTTTCCTTAATAGTTTCTTAATCAAGAAGTTAATAAAGTGGGAATCTAAAAGTGTCATATTAAAGCATTGACATCATACATTTTGTTTTACTAAAAATAAATGTTTTGAACAAGAATAATGAAAAAAAACTAGACATGTTTTCTTCAATATATGTACATATCGTCCAATATATCACTCGATATCCGACATTCGATATGTCGAAGCTAACATGTATAGGTAAAGTATAGAAGGGAGTGCCTAGCCACAGGTGGCGTCTCATCGGTAAAAAAAGCTAGCATTTTTAGCGGCGTTGTGAGATTCGAAGTTGTTGTTTCGGAGCTCATGAGTGAAACGGCATTCCAGAAATTATTTAGAATGTCCTATGATCTCCTTGGTGGAACTCAACTCCCCTGACGTGCTGCAGAATGCAGTTGGGTCATTGACATGTGGAACATCCGGCAGACGGGCCCACATTTCAGTGATAGATGCATGAGCTCCCAGTCCTTCCTTTGCGATGTCATCAATAACAATCTTGCAAACTGAGGCTAAATGAATCTTCATAGTGCTAAATCTGAAGCCAAAGTAAGCCATTCACGACATGCAATAGCCTCCGCGCCGATGCTCCCAGGAACAGACCTCCATCGTTCCTACAAATCACCGCTGCTGCACACACTTCATTACGTGGGAATCATGTATTTAGTTTTTGATCGCACCTACACTCCGTCTAACAAATCATGTGTGTTTAGTTTTTGATCGCACCTACACTCTCTCCCATAATGTAAGACCCATCTAAGATGTCTGTCTCATAATGTAAGACATCTTTTTAGTAAGACGTCTTTTTAGCACTAGGGACGGAGGGAGTATTAATTTCGTCTTTGATGAATTCATGCATTGTTGTAGTGCTTCGAGACCGATGCTCCAGAAGACTTCCAGCTATTCCGAGTTTTGTCGTGTGATTTGTTTTGTTTGTGCATTCATCATGCCATCTCTTGCATTGCATCATGTCATCATGCCATCATATCATTAATTTTAAAAACTCATCTAAATAAATTGTATGGATCTTCGATCCATTTAAATCGAGGGAAACGCACATGGTGATTTCTCTTTATAACAATTACCCTCCCAATATTATTAGGGAGCTATGATAAATATTCCATTCTTTAGGAATAAACCATAACACACTTATAGTTTAAGTTCCATGCATTTTCTACCTCAATTCCTTGCCTCAAACTTTGCCAACAATTGTTATCTCATTTATTGAGGCTCTTCCAAAATTCTCAACATTTTGGGTCTACCAAATACCCACTTCCTTCCTACCCTCCTTTGAATTAAATTCAAATGAGTTTGAATTCAACTTCACACCCATGCTCACTTTCTATTTTTCTTGATCAAGCTCATTTTTATGAGTCCATGGAAATTGTCCGCATGCGCAAATTCTTTCCCTAACCCTCTCTTCTTTTCTTCTCTCTAATTCTTTTCTGCTAAAGAATATGAGGGAGAGAGAGAGAGCCCAGCCAGGCCTCTTGGGCCTAACCAACCAGACCGACCCGTTCCCACAGCCCACTTAACCCCTCCTAACCCTAGCCGCACCCAGCGCCCAATCCCCAACTCCCATCGATCACTCCTCCTTCCCAGCGCCGCCACATCTCCTCGCTCGGTCCCCATCTCCCCTTGATCTCCTCCTGCGCCGCGTCTCCTCTTGTACCCTCTCGCCAACACCGCACCCGCACCTCCCCCGTGCCTCGCCTTCGACCTCGGGTTTCGCGTTCCATGGCCACGAGTGCCACCCGCAGCAGTTTTAGGCCGTCCCCGTTGCCGAGTCCCTCGCCGCCCCGCTTGCTTCTCCAAGTCCTGCCAGCGCCATGGCCTCTGCTTCCCCTGCGTTCCTACCGAAGCCCGCGCCAAGGCCAGTGCCCAGCATCTGCTTCATCTCGATCGCGCCCTGCTGACGCTGCTCTTCTAGCGCGCCGCTGTCCCTCTGCTGCCTCGCTGGACCTGCTCTGTCCTCCGCCATCTCCCTCCCGTTCGGCCTTTGTTGTCGTACCTCCGCAGCTCGCAGTTGCCCTCTACCTCAAGTCCGAGCTTGAGCCCTGCCCGAAGCTACATGGACAACCACCTCGCGTGCCTCCTCCCGTTGGCCCTCTCTGCCTGCTGCCTATCTGCCATCTCCGGCCGCCTACTATGCTCCACCTCCTGGCCCGAGCTACATCCGTCGCTGCCTTTTCCCCGTTGACGTGAAGATTGCAGCTGCAACACCCATGGACGCAAAAGTTACTCTATGACCCGTGTACGACTACGGGGATTCGCAAGTACCCTTTGGATGCGCCAAGTTCGACTACAGGGACTGCCAAGTTCCTCTACCGACGACTCGAACATCTACGAAAACGTGTACCACTACCATCGACCCGAACATCTACGAACCGTGTACGACTACCGTCACCGTGGATCCGACAAGATCCGTGTACAACTACTTCCACTACGACCGCCACGAGAACGTCTACTTCCTCTACTTTGCACCGACTCGAACCGCCCGGAAATGCACGCTTCAAAGGTATAACCGTCGAGACGATGACCCGTGAACGAATGCATGTTGTCTAAGATGAACCGTATGTTTGCACCGTGCCCGTTTGCTTCATGCATGTTCCTCCTTTGTTTGCCATGTCGTCGACCCGTGGGAACCCGGTAACCGGGATCACCCCACCATCTTTTGCATGTTCCGCACATACGCACACTTGCTCTTTTGCACAGGTATCTCAATGAGTTTTCGGATCATCTGAATGTTGTCGTGGCACCATTTCTGTTGTAATTGTCGTGTCACCCCTTTCGTTCCGCCACGGTGACAAATGCTTCATAACATGCTCATGTCAATGTTTTCATAGAAATTGCATAAAACTTGCATATGCCATTTGCATCATGATAACAACAATTAAAATGTTTAAAATTGTTGTTTGCATTAAATTGCTAATTGACACATGGGGTTTTTCCGGAATTGTTGTTTGTTATTTCCGGCCTCATTTAAACTTGCCTAAATAGTTAGTTTACTTATGCTTCACCACTTGCCATGTTTAATAACGTTTAATATTGTTGGGTACATAAACGGGAGAGAACTAAGTAATTGATGTGGTGTTTTGTCAATATGCAACTCGTTGCATATTGAGCTCCACTTAACTTGTAGTATTGTTTGTTGCACTTTGCCATGCCATGCGTCATTAAACCGGACATGCATCATACTTGATTGTGCATCATGCCATGATTATGCTTGTGTGTTTACCATATTGTTTCCTCCTTTCCGGTTTGCTTCTCTCGTTAGCTTCGGTTTCGTTCTGGAGTTGTGAGGATTCGTTCGACTACGTCCGTTTGTCTTCTTCATGGATTCGTTCTTCTTCCTTGCGGGATCTTAGGCAAGATGACCATTACCCTCAATATCACTTCTATCTTTGCTTGCTAGTTGCTTCGTTCTATCGCTATGTTGTGCTACCTATCACTTTCTCTTCAAGCCTCCCAAATTGCCATGTCAGCCTCTAACCTTTTTTTTCACCCTTCCTAGCAAACCATTGCTTGGCTATGTTACCGCTTTGCTCAGCCCCTCTTATAGCATTGTTAGTTGCAGGTGAAGTTGAAGATTGCTCCATGATGGACAGGATTATGTTGGGATATCACAATATCTCTTATTTAATTAATGCATCTATATAGTTGGTAAAGGGTGGAAGGCTCGGCCTTATGCCTGGTGTTTTGTTCCACTCTTGCCGCCCTAGTTTCCGTCATACCAGTGTTATGTTCCTTGATTTTGTGTTCCTTACGCGGTTGGGTGATTTATGGGACCCCCTTGACAGTTCGCTTTGAATAAAACTCCTCCAGCAAGACCCAACCTTGCTTTTACATTTGCCTCACCTAGCCTTTTTCCCTTGGGAGTCGCGCTCCCGAGGGTCATCTTTATTTTATCCCCCCCCCCCAGGCCAGTGCTCCTCCGAGTGTTGGTCCAAACTAGAGCACCATGCGGGGCCGTCCCTTGGCAACTTGGGTTATGTTGGTACCTGTATGCTTAGCTTATCCAGTGTGCCCTGAGAACAAGATATATGCAGCTCCTATCGGGATTTGTCGGCACATCCGGGTGGTCTTGCTGGTCTTGTTTTACCATTGTCGAAATGTCTTGTAAACCGGGATTCCGAGACTGATCGGGTCTTCCTGGGAGAAGGAATATCCTTCGTTGACCGTGAGAGCTTGTGATGGGCTAAGTTGGGACACCCCTGCAGGGTTTAAACTTTTGAGAGCCGTGCCCGCGGTTATGTGGTAGATGGGAATTTGTTAATGTCCGGTTGTAGATAACTTGACACCAGATTCGAGTTAAAACGCATCAACCGCGTGTGTAGCCGTGATGGTCTCTTTTCGGCGGAGTCCGGGAAGTGAACACGGTTTGGCTTATGTTTGAACGTAAGTAGTTTCGGGATCACTTCTTGATCATTGCTAGCTTCACGACCGTTCCGTTGCTTCTCTTCTCGCTCTTGTTTTGCGTATGTTAGCCACCATATATGCTTAGTCGCTGCTGCAACCTCACCACTTATCCATTCCTTTACCCATTAAGCTTTCCTAGTCTTGATACCCATGGTAATGGGATTGCTGAGTCCTCGTGGCTCACAGATTACTACAACAACAGTTGCAGGTATAGGTTATGCGATGATCATGACGTGAGAGTGATGCTTGCTTATTCTGAGTTCTTCTTCTGCTTCGTCATTCAGGGGATAGGTTCCAGGTCGGCGGCCTGGGCTAGCAGGGTGGATGTCATTTGAGTTTCTGTTTGTGTTTCATCCGTAGTCGGATGTTGCTCTTATGTATGATGATGTTGTAATCGTGTGACATTCTATGCCTCTTGTATGTATTCCCAACTATTATGTAATGTTGATGTAATGATATCCACCTTGCAAAAGCGTCTCCAATATGCGCTTCTATCCTTAATGGGACCTTCGAGTTCCTTTAGGATAGGGTCGCATATTGGGCGTGACAAGTTGGTATCAGAGCCAGGTTCCAACCATAGGAGCCCCCTTGTTTGATCGTGTAGCTTGGCCGTTGTCGAGTCTAGTAGAAAACTGTTTTCGGAGTCTAGTTATATCGGAGAGTAGGAATTATTTTTACTCCTCATTCCCTTCGTCACTCTGGTGA
Source organism: Triticum aestivum (assembly GCF_018294505.1). Taxonomy (NCBI): domain Eukaryota; kingdom Viridiplantae; phylum Streptophyta; class Magnoliopsida; order Poales; family Poaceae; genus Triticum; species Triticum aestivum. The sequence continues at coordinate 631,713,564 of NC_057801.1, forward strand.
GGAATCTTGACATAGGTGTTTTGAGTTACTCCTATTCCCCTTCAAATTTTTCTTTAGGTTCATGCAGTTGGTTTTTCATTTGTTGGTTCTCAGCTCTTTTGATCTGGTGCATTTTCTCGTCAAGTTGACTCGAGCCTCTTCATCTTTGCCAAGTTCAATCCTCAGTTGTTTTCTTTTCCCACCCACCCACCCCTTTTTTTCTCGGAGCCGGAGTCCGTAATCGAGTATCCATCCTACTCGTGCAAAGTCTTTGCTTTCTTTCCTCAATTATTTCAACTCTTCAAGTTATTCGTCGGTTCTACCTTCCAAGTTGCCTTTGATTTCCCGCCCTCCCACCCTCTTCTTCCCGGAGTCTGAGTCTCTTTCGACCATCAATTTCATTCGTGTGGAGCCTCTTCAGTCTTTCACCAATTGTTTCAACCGGTGAATTCTCTTTTGTTTGACATTCTTCATCTCTTTTTCTTCTCCTGTGGACTCAATTCAAGTGTTTCGGGTTGATCATATTCTTTTCCTTGAATCAAGTGTTCTCCTTGTTCATTCGCCTCTCACCAGTTTATCATTTTGGAGTTCGGAAGACATCTCAGGAGATTCGTCTATGTTCCAATTAATTCAAGGTTGTCACCTCATTCAAATATCTCAATCGTTCCAGCGCATCATCTATCTCAACAATCCTTTTCAACGGTGTTTTCTTTAGTGGGCCCATAACCCACAGGTCTTTTCCCATGATCTTACCTGACTCTTCTAATTATTCTGGAGCTATTAAAAATTCTTTTCGGAGTTGGACGTAAGAATGGATTTCATTAGTCAGATGCATTTCCAAGATCGATTCCAAATCATTTCATTGGTGGCTCAACCTCTTTGCTTTTCATTCTTTCAGAGTGTCTCAATAACTTTTGGTGGTGTTCCTCGTCACCATTTGAAGACCGAAGAAGAGTTTTCCTCTCAATCTTGCCCGTTCTCCCAAAGATTCGTGGTTCTAGCTTCTTGTTATCCTCTCGAATTATTCCGTTTGTCGGAAATTCATTTTCTCAACCATCCGGAGTATTTCAGGAGTTGATTTCTATTTCGTTTCACCGGAGGCCATCATTCCAGCTATCGTTCTATATTTACCCCGGCGCATCTGTCAAGTATTCTTTAATCAGCTTGTTATATCTTCGTTCTTTTGCATCTAAATCCCCTCAAGCATATTTGTTCTTCTAATTCTTCCCGGTGATTCATTCTCTTTCATCAGTCATTTTTGAATGCTTACAGTGGTTTGTTCAAGATTTCACTTCCTTCGTTATCATATCAATTCATTCTTTGTTTCAAAATCCCACCGGTGGTTCCATCAATACCTTCTCAAGTTTGCGCTATATCTCTATCTGTAATCATTTTTCAATGAGAATAAGTAGTATGCCAAATCCGTTGCTTGTCATCAATTTAAATTGGTGAAGGATATGCATAAAGTAATTCTTATCATTGTTTCATCCAAGTGATCTAGTTTCTTCTTTCCAGAGTTGTTCATCATGTCACATTTCTCGGTTCGAGATGCTTCATCTTTTCTTTTCCGGAGTTCCAAGTTTTCCGCTTTATCTCATCGCGAAGCTCCATCTAAATCATCGCAAGGCTTCACCTTGTGTTTTCAACTTCCCTTTCTTTTTATCATCCTTTTATTGCCGGAGTTCTTCATGGAGGCTCTACATGGTGGTTCATCAAGGATACCTTTCATTCTACAATTGTTCGTCAAGATTTCTCACGGAGTTAACATCCGCCAAGCTATACTCAAAAATAAACATGGTGCCCAATACATGTTTTGTTTTGAGGCATTCAAGCATTCTTCATCTTGCATTCCAAAGTGCAATTATCCTACCTTATCTTTTGAGATGGTGTTATATCATTCTTAACAATTTCCATTCTTGTTTCGTTATTCACATGTTGTCAAGAATGAGGTATTTTAAATCCATGAATCTCTTCGTTGGATTTGTCTTGGTAAAGATTTCACCTAAAAGCCTTCCCGAAGGAATGTTGCTAATTGTGGTGCTTATCAATGACCCAAGTTCTCCAATTATCCTCTTGGTGAAAGAAGTTCCTCTTATCTTCATTGATCTCAACCAATCAATTGTTTCTGTTAGTGGCCAGTTGTCACCTCATCATTTTGAGATGTTTGCCATAAGCCCATAACAAGCTTGTGCTTTTCGTTGTTGATTTTCCAATAACTCCGTTCAATTCTTCTTTGCAAGGATGCTTTTCAAGTTCATTTGTGGCAGAAGATGTCATTTTCTTCTCCATTCTGTTATTCCAATGATCTATCTTCTATTCTTTCTTCCGGAGGCATTGTGATGTTACTCTCTTCGACCCATCATCTCATTTTGTAAATATCATGTTCTTTTCCTTGCTTATCCATTTAACCGGAGTGTCGTGTCCTCTTTTCAAGTTCTTTTCATCTTATCAAGTCTTGCATCTCTTTCAACCGGAGTGCTATCCGAATCTGTTCTTCCTTGTTCCTTGTTTATCTCATTTCAACCAGAGTGGTTCCAATTCCTTCTTGTCCATTGTACTCGTCATCCATAGCTTTGCAACCTCCAAGGTTCACATGGTGTTCCTTGTTTCTATTTTCTACGGTAGTGCTCTCAATTGTGTTCAACTCTGTTGTGTTCTTTCTTTCAACTTTTCAACCTCTCAAGGTTCTTTGGTTTCACTCTTTTGTCAAAGAAGCAACTTAGTTTTACCTCTTCTCTTCCTCTTCCGTTTCTCTCCGGTGCCATCCTAGATCTCGGGACGAGATCCTCTTGTAGTGGTGGAGTGTTGTAACGCCCCGAGACCGACGCTCCAGAAGACTTCCGGCTATTTTGAGTTTTGTCGTGTGATTTGTTTTGTTTGTGCATTCATCATGCCATCTCTTGCATTGCATCATGTCATCATGCCATCATATCATTAATTTTAAAAACTCATCTAAATAAATTGTATGGATCTTCGATCCATTTAAATCGAGGGAAACGCACATGGTGATTTCTCTTTATAACAATTACCCTCCCAATATTATTAGGGAGCTATGATAAATATTCCATTCTTTAGGAATAAACCATAACACACTTACAGTTTAAGTTCCATGCATTTTCTACCTCAGTTCCTTGCCTCAAACTTTGCCAACAATTCTTATCTCATTTATTGAGGCTCTTCCAAAATTCTCAACATTTTGGGTCTACCAAATACCCACTTCCTTCATACACTCATTTGAATTAAATTCAAATGAGTTTGAATTCAACTTCACGCCCATGCTCACTTTCTATTTTTCTTGGATCAAGCTCATTTTTATGAGTCCGGGGAAATTGTCCGCATGCGCAAATTCTTTCCCTAACCCTCTCTTCTTTTCTTCTCTCTAATTCTTTTCTGCTAAAGAATATGAGGGAGAGAGAGAGAGAGCCCAGCCAGGCCTCTTGGGCCTAACCAACCAGACCGACCCGTTCCCACAGCCCACTTAAACCCATCCTAACCCTAGCCGCACCCAGCGCCCGATCCCCAACTCCCATCGATCACTCCTCCTTCCCAGCGCCGCCACATCTCCTCGCTTGGTCCCTGATGAAGTCATGTACCTAGGGTAGGGTTACGGACCTGTCCAAGGTACCCTCCCCAAGGACATCTCTTAGAAGAAGCCGTCTTCTAATCGACCAAGAGGGATTCCACTCGACGGACTAGAAGACACTCGATGAACCTGAAGACACTCGACCATGAAAACTCACTCGACCATCAGGAGTTCAGGATCTATTCTGTATCCAAACGGTCTGTAGTTAAGTAGTCTTAATGGTCATGATGGCACTTTATGTAGGGCGTTACCAGTAACGCCAGACCTTAATGTACTTTAACCCTCTGCTACCTGGGCTGGCTGGGGTCTTGGCATCCTCTATATAAGCCACCCCCTCCACTGGTAGAAGGGTTCGCATCCCTGTACCTCTCACACACATAATCCAGTCAACCGCCTCCGGGCTCCGAGACGTAGGGCTGTTACTTCCTCTGAGAAGGGCCTGAACTCGTAAAACACTCGTGTGTACAACTGCTCCATAGCTAGGATCTTGCCTCTCCATACCTACCCCCCATTCTACTGTCAGACTTAGAACCACGACAGTTGGCGCCCACCGTGGGGCAAGTGTCTTAGCGACTTGTTGGAGAAGTTGCAATCTTTTCAATTCCCATCATCATGGTTTCAGGCGGATTTTTGGTTGAGGGTCGCGAGATCCGTCTTGGCGTGCTCACGTTCGTCGCCGACGACTCTGCCTGGCTGCAGGAGGCTCCGCTCGATGTGGATGCTCTCCCGGTCCGCGGAGCAACTCATTTTCGAGCATGCGTCCGCGGCGTCCTTCTGCGGCAACCGTCGACTCAGTATCGGTCGGTTTTCGTGTCATCCTCCCTCCCAGCTTCCCGCCGGCATAAGCGCTCCGGTCGGTCGAGGCTCCAGCGGTGGGTGAGGCATGCAGTGGCTCGCCAGTCGACCGCTGCCCAAGTCGCGGCAATCGAGCCCGACGGATCTCTCTATGTCATGTTCGACCTGTCGACTGGCTCCGCAGAGACTACATCCAAATGCGACAGCAGTGATCCGGCGGCGGAGGTCCTGATGGTCAATGGGCCGCACGTTCCTCCCAGCTTTCTTGGCACCGAGGGAGGCAACAGTGGGGGCGATCCATCGCACGACCATGAGGATTACCGCCCCGAGCCCCTCGACTCACAGCAGAGGGAAGAGCTTCGCCGCCGGAACATGGATGCGCTTCATACTCCGATCGTTGGAGAAACCCTTGAGGCTCGCGCCTTAGAAGACGCGTGCTTGGCCAACCTGGCTGAGCGCACTCGACTGGAGAACCTTCAGCGAGCACTCGACGAGCGCGCATCAACGGGTCCCGGACTCCAGTCGACGCCAACTCTTTAAACCTACGACTCAGGTATACCTCACTCCAATCCACAATTTGGCAGCTGCAACACGTATAGCAGAGTCGATTCAGCCTTCCCAGTCAAAGGCTGGCAGAGGCTTGATGCAGATCAGGGATTTGCTCCGGGCAGCTGGAGATCAGAATTCGGCTGTGTCGCAGTCGCGGAACAGGATTCATAGCAGGTCCGTGGCGGCGAATACTGTCCAGTCAACTCATAACCCCAGATCACCCCCGAGGCGTGATGGGCATGGCGACCGACACGATCAGTACAGGAACTATGAGCAGGATGATCACCGAGTCGATCGCAACGATCGATGTCGAGTGCCCACTCCTCCCCGGAGAGGTGGATCATATATGCCTCGACAGCAAGATGACAGATGTCAGTACATTGGCGGACGAAGAATTCCAGTCGACCCTAGGGAACCAGGCTTTGACGCGAGATCCATCATCGTTCAAGGTCTGGTCGACCGGAACAGAGCCCACAGAGAGGGTAATGACAGAGATGTACCCACCAGCAGCCGAGTGCACGTCTCCGGACCAGAGTGTTTCAGCAGAGCCATTAGAGCCGCGGTAATTCCTCCCAACTTCAGGTTGGCGACTGGAGTCAGCAAGTTCAACGGTGAGTCCAAGCCTGACACTTGGCTTGAGGACTACCGAGTGGCTGTTCAGATCGGTGGTGGAAATGACGAGGTGGCCATGAAGCATCTGCCTCTCATGTTGGAAGGGTCAGCCAGGGCATGGCTGAATCAGTTGACGCCCAGCAGCATCTACACGTGGGAGGACCTCTCCTGAGTGTTTGTCAGGACATTCGAATGAACGTGCAAGCGTCCAGCGGGACTGACAGAGCTGCAATCTTGTGTACATAAGTCGAATGAGACTCTGAGGGATTACATCCAGAGATGGATCACACTGCATCATATAGTAGAAAATGTATCTGATCACCATGCAGTCTGCGCCTTCAAGGAGGGCGTAAAGTATAGAGAGCTAAGCCTGAAATTCGATCGAACCGGAGACATGTCTCTGAGTCGAATGATGGAAATAGCCACCAAATATGCCAATGGTGAGGAAGAGGATCGACTCCGGAGCGGCAAACACAAGTCAGTCGCCCAGGACACGGAGGTGGAAATTCCAGTCGGAAGCAAAAGCGTAAAGCTGAGCCAGCCGCACCTGGAGAAGCCTTGGCCCTGAACCAAGGAAAATTCAAAGGGAACCCCAAGGGGCCTTGGAACCCCAAGAAGGTAAAAGATAAAGAAGGAAATGACGTGTTAGATTTGCCATGTCACATCCACACCAAGAAGGACGAAGAGGGTAATTTCATCTACCCGAAGCATACCACTCGACAATGTCGACTCCTGATACAGCAGTTCCAAGGGAAGCAGTCCAAGGACAAAGAAAAAGAGTCGGACAAGGTTGAGGACAAGGAGGATAGTGACGGAGAATATCCGCAGGTCAATTCCACCTTAATGATTTTTGCCGATGTTGAGAGCAAAAACCGACTGAAAGTTATAAACCGAGAGGTGAATATGGCTGCTCCGTCAACACCCAATTACCTGAAGTGGTCTCAGACTGCCATTACGTTCGACCAATCTGATCACCCCACGCACATAGCCACCCCTGGGAGGCAAGCGTTGGTGGTCGACCCGGTCGTTGAGGGCACTCGACTGACCAAAGTGTTGATGGATGGCGGCAGCAGTTTGAATATACTGTATGCTGAGACACTGAAAGGGATGGGCATTCCGATGTCCAGACTGAGCACGAGCAACATGAGTTTTTATGGAGTCATCCCTGGCAAGAAGGCCGCATCACTCGGTCAGATTGCTCTTGATGTAGTTTTTGGCGATTCAAAGAATTTCCGCAAAGAGAAGCTGACATTTGAGGTTGTGGATTTCCAGAGTGCCTATCATGCAATTTTGGGCAGGCCAGCATATGCACGTTTTATGGCTCGACCTTGTTACGTGTACCTCAAACTAAAGATGCCAGGCCCTAAAGGCGTGATCACTGTCACTGGTAACCGCAAGAAGGCAGAAGAGTGCTTCCAGAAGGGCTCGAAGATCGTCGATGCTCAGATGGTGGCAGAAGAGTGGCAGGAACACCAAAGGAACACAGACCCGAGTGATTTGTTCCGAGCCAAGAAGCCTGCTACGGAATCAGCATTTCAGTCGTCCGGTGAGACAAAACCCGTTCACATCCACCCGACCGACCCAAACGCTGCCCCGACTCATATCTCCACAACACTCGACCCCAAATAGGAAGAAGCGCTCATCCAGTTCCTCCGTGAGAACTGGGACATCTTTGCATGGAAACCTTCTGACATGTCGGGTGTACCCAGGGGACTGGTTGAGCATCGTCTACGAGTCGACTCAAAGGCAAAACCTGTGAAGGAACATCTGCGACGGTCCGCCGTCCAGAAAAGGAAGGCAATTGGCGAAGAAGTGGCTCGGCTCCTAGCAGCAGAGTTTATCCGAGAGATTTACCACTCCGAGTGGCTCGCCAATGTCGTCATGGTCCCCAAAAAGGACAATTCGCTTCGCATGTGCATCGATTTCAAGCATATCAATCGGACCTTCCCGAAAGATCATTTTCCTCTTCCCCGCATCGACCAAATAGTCGACTCGACTGCGGGATGTGAGCGACTTTCTTTCTTGGACGCTTATTCCGGGTACCATCAGATCCGTCTGTTTGGACCCGATGAGATCAAAACGGCTTTCATCACCCCATTCGGGTGCTTCTGTTATGTCACCATGCCATTCGGCCTCAAGAATGCCGGAGCCACGTTCATGAGGATGATTCAGAAGTGTTTGCTCACTCAAATCAGTCGGAATGTGGAAGCGTACATGGATGACATTGTGGTCAAGTCACGGAAAGGTTCCGACCTGCTGACTGACCTAGCTGAAACATTTGCCAACCTCAGGAGGTATGATATCAAGCTTAATCCATCAAAATGCACATTCGGAGTTCCTGGCGGAAAGTTACTCGGTTTTCTCGTTTCCGAACGGGGAATCGACGCTAACCCAGAAAAAGTTGGCACTATACTCCGAATGAAACACCCCGTGCGTGTGCACGATGTCCAGAAACTTACTGGATGCTTGGCCGCATTAAGTCGATTCATCTCTCGCCTCGGTGAAAAGGCATTGCCTCTTTACCGACTGATGAAGAAGTCAGACAAGTTCGAGTGGACTCCAGAAGCTGATGCAGCGTTTGCAGAGTTAAAAACCCTACTTTCCACCCAGCCGGTGCTTGCTGCCCCAATCAGCAAAGAGCCTTTGCTGCTTTACATTGCAGCCACAGGACAAGTCGTCAGTACTGTACTTACGGTCGAGCGGGAAGAGGAAGGAAAAGCCTTCAAAGTTCAGCGCCCAGTGTATTACATTTCCGAAGTCCTGACCCCATCCAAGCAACGATACCCTCATTATCAGAAGCTTGTATATGGGATTTACATGACCACGAAGAAAGTTGCCCACTACTTCTCTGACCATATTATCACAGTCGTCACCGACGCCCCCTTATCAGAGATTCTGCACAACAGAGACGCAACCGGTCGAGTGGCAAAATGGGCGATTGAACTTCTTCCCCTAGATATCAGATTTGAGGCAAAGAAAGCTATCAAGTCCCAAGCAATAGCAGATTTCCTCGCCGAGTGGACTGAACAGCAGTTACCAACCCAAGTTCACTCGGAGCACTGGACTATGTTCTTCGATGGCTCCAAAATGCTGAATGGTTCCGGTGCCGGAGTGGTCTTGGTTTCCCCCCGAGGAGATAAGCTCAGATATGTACTCCAGATTCACTTTGATTCCTCCAACAATGAAGCAGAATACGAAGCACTCTTGTACGGGTTGCGTATGGCCATTTCACTCGGCGTCCGTCGCCTCATGGTCTACGGCGACTCGGACTTAGTGGTCAATCAAGTGATGAAGGAGTGGGACGTCAGAAGCCCAGCCATGACTGGATACTGCAATGCAGTCAGAAAGCTGGAGAAGAAATTTGAGGGATTAGAGCTCCATCACGTTCCCCGACTGAAAAATCAAGCAGCCGATGACTTGGCCAAGATAGGTTCCAAGAGGGAAGCCATTCCGAGTGGCGTGTTCTTGGAGCATGTTCACACGCCGTCGGTTCAAGAAGATCCTTTCACTGAGGAAGCCCCGCAGCCAAAAAGCGCCACAGATCCGACTGAAGTCGAGGTCCCAGCTGTGGTCGACTTGATCATGGAAGTTCTGGTCATCACTCCCGACTGGACAATGCCCTATATCGCCTATATTCTGAGGAAAGAGCTCGCCGAGAATGAAGAAGAGGCTCGGGAGATCGTCCGCCGATCCAAAGCCTTCACCGTCATGAGGGGACAGTTATACAGAGAAAGTGCGACTGGAGTCAGCCAGAAATGCATAACACCAGAAGAAGGTCGAATGATTCTCAACGACATCCACTCGGGGACCTGTGGCCATCATGCGTCTTCTCGGACCATCGTGGCTAAAGCATACCGAGCTGGTTTCTATTGGCCCAGAGCAAATGAGATGGCGAAAGAGATAGTCGACAAGTGTGAAGGATGTCAATTTTACTCCAATATGTCACACAAACCCGCCTCAACCTTGAAGACCATTCCACTCGTCTGGCCTTTTGCTGTGTGGGGACTGGATATGGTTGGACCTCTGAGGACAGGCAGAAACGGCTACACCCATGTGTTGGTAGCAGTCGACAAGTTCACTAAGTGGATTGAGGCTAAACCCATCAAGAATTTGGATGCCGGCACCGCCGTCAGCTTCATCAGGGAGTTGGTATTCAGATATGGAGTTCCCCACAGTATCATCACGGACAATGGGTCAAACTTCGACTCCGAAGAGTTCAGAGCCTTCTGCGCATCTCAGGGTACACGAGTCGACTACGCTTCAGTCGCTCACCCTCAGTCGAATGGACAAGCAGAACGAGCAAATGGCTTAATTCTCAAAGGACTGAAACCCCGACTGATGCGCGACCTCAAACACGCAGCTGGTGCATGGGTCGACGAACTTCCGTCGGTGCTTTGGGGATTAAGGACCACGCCAAATCGGTCGACTGGGAGGACTCCGTTCTTCTTGGTCTACGGAGCTGAAGCAGTCTTGCCGAGTGACCTGCTTCACAACGCACCCCGAGTCGAACTCTACACCGAAGCTGAAGCAGAGCAAGCCCGACAGGACGCAGTCGATCTTCTAGAAGAAGAAAGAGAGATGGCCTTGATCCGATCGACCATTTACCAGCAGGACTTGCGTCGCTTCCATGCCAGAAATGTGAAGAGTCGAGCTTTCCAGGAGGGAGATTTAGTTCTCCGAGTGGATCAACAGAAACCACACAAGCTTGCTCCTACTTGGGAAGGTCCCTTCATCGTCACCAAGGTTCTCCATAATGGGGCATACCGCCTTTACAATGTCGAGCACCAGATTGACGAGCCCAGAGCATGGAACGCGGACTTACTCCGCCCTTTCTATACTTAAGTTTTCCATTTGGATGAGTTGTAATAAAAGTACTCCTATAGTGTATTCATCAAAGACAAGAGTTTCATAATTTTCTTAGAAATTGTTATTGCTTTTGCTCTCATAAATCTGTCCCCCAGTGGGTGGCTTAGCTGCGAACCCGTTTCGCCTAAGCTTGTAAAAAATTCTACCGAGTGGTAAGCCAGCCTTCCACTCGGAGGCTTAGCTGCGAATCCGTTTCGCCTAAGTTAAAACAAAATCCTACCGAGTGGTAAGCCAGCCTTCCACTCAGAGGCTTAGCTGCAGCCCAGTGCTCGCCTAAGTTTTTGAAAATCCTACCGAGTGATAAGCCAGTCTTCCACTCGGAGGCTTAGCTGCAGTCCAAGTACTTGCCTAAGTAAACAAAATCCTATCG
>NC_057801.1:631725125-631772659 GCF_018294505.1 Triticum aestivum
CTCCCACTCGGGGGCTTAGCTGCAGCCCAGCGCTCGCCTAAGTTTCTAAAAAACCTACCGAGTGGAGAGCAAACCTCCCACTCGGGGGCTTAGCTGCAGCCCAGCACTCGCCTAAGTTTCTAAAAAAACCTACCGAGTGGAGAGCAAACCTCTCACTCAGGGGCTTAGCTGCAGCCCAGTGCTCGCCTAAGTTTCTAAAAAAACTACCGAGTGGAGAGCAAACCTCCCACTCGGGGGCTTAGCTGCAGCCCAGTGCTCGCCTAAGTTTCTAAAATACTACCGAGTGGAGAGCAAACCTCCCACTGGGGGGCTTAGCTGCAACCCAGCACTTGCCCAAACATGACGAGCACAGGTCGGCGACAATTTGTGCTTCACTCCTACCTGCAAAAGAGCATTACAGATGCTAGTATATACTCCAACCCAAAGAAGATGGTTGTCCAAAAGAAGCAAACGTATTTCAACGGCAAATCAAGTTCGGATAACGTCCTACGGACCCAGAAGTACTCAGGCATCAAGCCTTTTAAAGTTTGGCGGTTACAAAAATCACTCGGCATTCCGAGGCAAATTCAAATCATCAAGCATAACAGTTTTTTACCCCTCCTGCGGAGGGCTGGAAGGCGCAACGAACTCGTCCAGGTCGATCCCATCTGCAATCCGAGTGGAGGCCGCGATGAAGGTCTCCATGAAAGAACGAAAGTCATGCTTCCTAGTATTGGCCACCTTGAGAGACACCAGCTTGTCTTCTCTCGCGTCTTTGCAGTGGACGTGGACCAAGGACAGAGCAACGTCAGCACCGCACTGGGCAGAAGACTTCTTCCATTCTTGCACTCGACTCGGAATTTTGTTCAGTCGAGTCATCAGCGACTCAGGGTCGTTCTGAAGCGTTTCTTCTAGCCAGAGCGATGTGTCGATGCGCGATGTAGCGGCCTTCAGTCTTGCAAGGTAATTGACCACTGCAGCAATGCGGGACTCGAGGCGGAGCACGTTCATAGCAGTTTCATCCTTCACTGGAGAATTGATGGGATCCAAGCCAGTCTCCACTCGACTAGTCTCCTCTTCAAAGTTTTGGCAGAATTCTGTGGACATGATTCAAGGATAAGCTAATGCCCTTACAGCAAGTCAGTAACTACCAATCGGAGATAAGAGGTTACGTTCGAGCATGAGGAACAGCTTCTTGGCGAGTCCTCCCAGATAAAGCTCCAAGTCATTCTTCTTTCCTACCAGTTCACCAGCTTTGTCGTCCAGGACCATATTGGCATTCTTCAGTCGAGTGATTTCTTGGTTGGCCACGTCAAGAGTGGCTTTCAGATTAGTGTTTTCTTCTTCAAGTTTGTTGACAGAAGCCAACTTCTCTTTTGCAAGCCTAGTCTTGTCTGCAGCCGTTTTCTGCGCCTCGGCAAGGTCAAGGTCCTTCTTCTTCAGAGCATCCCTCAGTTTTTCTGCGAAAATCACAATAAGATCAGATTCGGAGACAGGCAAGAAGCAAGGACAGTCGTCAAGATTCTCACCAAACATACATTTTGCCTCCTCCTTCGCCTTCATGAAGTTCTCTTGGACAAGCTTCTGGTCAAGCTCAAGCTGGATATACTTGTTCTCCAATTCGGTATAACGAGAAACAAGGTCACAAGATTTCTGCGAAAGTTCAGTCGACAAACATCAACGACAGATCACTTCCGAGTGACTAAAGGAAAAATCGTACTATTTCTAAGACTACAGCTGAATCTAAACATTCAACTGTAGTCTCGGGGACTACACCCAGTGGGTGCACTCAGCGTGCCCCCACTAGTTCTATCAGCTAGACTCAGAGTCGATCAGTCGACCGGAAGCAGTTAACCGTCAAAAAAAAATTCAGACCATAGCCGATTGCCAGCAATCGACCACGGTCTCGGGGACTACACCCAGTGGGTGCACTCAGCGTGCCCCCACCAGTTTCATTGTTCCACTCGACCATGCTCGCGTGAAACAAGTAAAGTGAGAAATCTCAAGACACAAAGACTATAGTCGACTGCCAACAGTCCACTGTAGAATGACACACCCAGTGGGTGCATGACAAATATCAAGATTTCCAGTCGGTGTTCAGCTAACCTGGACATTGCTCTGAAGAGCTGAGCTCGCGTCATAAGCTGCTTGGCTGGCGGTTCGGATCGCCTTCACCTGCTCCATCATAATCCCGGCCTGGCGTATGGCTTCCTTGGCAGCGCTTGCTTGGTCCTCCGGGACATGGTAGGTGGAGAAGAGAGAAGGCGGGTCAACACTCGACGATGAAGGGCGGGCAACCGTCAACGGCTTCGCAAAGGACACGGTAGCCCGAGCAACATTGCTCCCCTCTGGAATTTGTGGTCCAGGTGCTGACATAACCTGCGCAGCCTTGCCAACAGTCGCCTTCCTGCTCCTCCTCTTCCTCAGTGGCGCTTCGTCGTCATCGTCAGGAAGATTGATGACAACGTTAGGTGGAGCTGCAGAAGAAGTTCAAAATCAAAAATAAAGATTCAATCAACCGAAAGCGAAACCGCGCAGATCATACCAGGATGAGAAGTAGCAGCATCTTCCATTTCTTGATCCTCATGCTTGGCTGAAGTCTCAGAAGTAGCAGCACTGCGATTTTCAAATATCAGTCGGTCAGCGATTGAGTCGACCAAGAATGGAAAACATGAGTTATGACCGTTACCCAGAAACAGTCGGAATCTCCATCCTCATCTTCGGAAGGGCCTTCGCCGGTTTTGACGGGGCCGCTCGGGGTTGCTTCGACGCCTTTTTAGTCGGCGCCGGTGAAGTTGTCCGAGGACATTTCGTCGATTGCCCAGCAGGCGCGACTCCCTTGCCACGATCAGCCGCAGGGTCGTGGGCGAGCTTGGACCTCCTTTCGGAATGAGGAGGCGCAACTTCCTCCTCCTCTTCCTCCTCCTCTTCCTCCTCGTCAGAGCCTGCGTCTTCCTCACCCTCATCGGCGTCCGACTCCCACTCCTCTTGACTTCCACCTCTGCTTCCTTCCTCCTCTTCGGCCTGTGCCTGCGCCCCGTTGGGCATCGAGTACAACTCAGTGGTTTCCTGAAAGACAGCAAGCAAGACAAAAGTCAATCGACTAATCTACAATGAAACAGAATGGACGGAGCGATCGGAGGAAAATGGTCGTACCTTGTCCACCTCATAAGATTGGTCGAGTGGAACGATCCTCCTAGCTCCACGAGGGTTGTCCTTGTTCCCTGTGATGGCAGTCATCCACCTCTCCAGTGTAGCATCGTCGACCTCCTCTGGGTGGACTCGACTGGTGTCTTCAGTACCAGAATACAGCCACATCGGGTGGCCCCGATACTGGAGTGGTTGGATGCGCCGCCGAAGGAAAACCTCCAAAAGGTCCATGTCGGTCACACCATCACGAATCAACTGAACTAATCGCTCCATCAACATTTTTACCTGAGCCTTCTCCTCCGGAACTACTTTCAGAGAGGAGGGTTTGTTCACTCGACTCATAGAGAAGGGAGGGAGCCCAGTCGACTACCCTGGCGTCGACTGGTCTTGGTAGTAGAACCAGGTCGACTGCCACCCCCTGACCGACTCGGGAAGGGTCATAGCAGGGAAAGCGCTCTTACTCCTCATCTGGACCCCGAGACCCCCACACATCTGGATCACCTGGGTTCTCTCGTCATTGGGGCTGGCCTTTTTCACCATCTGGGAACGACAAGTGAATATGTGTTTGAAGAGGCCCGAGTGCGGCCGACAACCCAAGAAGTTCTCACACAAAGATACAAAGGCGGAGAGATAGGCGATGGAATTTAGGGTAAAATGGTGAAGCTGAGCTCCGAAGAAATTCAGAAATCCTCAGAAGAAAAGATGCGATGGCAGAGAGAACCCTCGATCTACATGAGTCGCCAAGAGGATGCACTCACCCTCCTAAGGTTGCGGTTGCCACTCCGCCCCCGGAAGCCTCGCTGCTCCGTGCTCGATCAGCCCCTCGTTGGCTAGGTCGTCGAGGTCCTTCTGGGTGATGGTCGAGCGGATCCAATCCCATTGGATCCAACCCTGCGGCAGGCAAGACCGCGATGAGGATCCACCCCGACTGGGCGCTCTCCTCTTCGCTTGCGCCGTCGCCTTCTTCTCCCGCTCCAAAGCCGTCGTCTTCTCCTTCACCATTGTCACTGATGAAGCTGGAACGGAGCAGCGGCGCCGGGCAGTTGGCGAGCGCAGCAGATGAATCTGGAGACGAGGGAGGAGAAAATGAGGAGGCACTGTTCTGAAAACCTCTACCTGGTTCCTTATATGGGGTCACTTCCGAGTGGCTGACGGGTAGGCCCAGGCAATCCTGTCAAATCCCGAAACAGTCGCGCACGCGATACGTGGCGAAAAAGGCGGCGCGGGAATCAAGGTGTCCCTGCCTTATCCCATCCGAGTACCGCAGCCTTCTCCGCTTCGCGCACTTCCCAAAATTCGGATCCCACTAAATCCGCTAACCACGGGGCAACTTGTCAGACGGAAGATCTCCTGCGATCCGTCGCTCGGAAATCTCCAAGTTCATAAAGTTCACTCGACAGATATAAAGAATGGATCAAGGCGACTGAACGAAAGTTGACACCCTCACTTGAAAGTCATTGATCCAGGGCAAAAACACCTTTACAGTACCAGAAAGCAGGTCGGAAAGATTGTCAATTCCTTCCTCACTCAAACCTCGATCCATTCGGGGGCTACTGATGAAGTCATGTACCTAGGGTAGGGTTACGGACCTGTCCAAGGTACCCTCCCCAAGGACATCTCTTAGAAGAAGCCGTCTTCCAATCGACCAAGAGGAATTCCACTCGACAGACTAGAAGACACTCGACGAACCTGAAGACACTCGACCATGAAAACTCACTCGACCATCAGGAGTTCAGGATCTATTCTGTATCCAAACGGTCTGTAGTTAAGTAGTCTTAATGGTCATGATGGCACTTTATGTAGGGCGTTACCAGTAATGCCGGACCTTAATGTACTTTAACCCTCTGCTACATGGGCTGGCTGGGGTCTTGGCGTCTCTATATAAGCCAGCCCCCTCCACTGGTAGAAGGGTTCGCATCCCTGTACCTCTCACACACATAATCCAGTCGACCGCCTCCGGGCTCCGAGACGTAGGGCTGTTACTTCCTCTGAGAAGGGCCTGAACTCGTAAAACACTCGTGTGTACAACTGCTCCATAGCTAGGATCTTGCCTCTCCATACCTACCCCCCATCCTACTGTCAGACTTAGAACCACGACAGTCCCCATCTCCCCTCGATCTCCTCCTGCGCCGCCTCTCCTCCTGCACCCTCTCGCCGATGCTGCACCCGCACCTCCCCCGCGCCTCGCCTTCGACCTTGGCTTCCGTGTTCCATGGCCACGAGCGCCACCCGCAGCAGTTTCAGGTCGTCCCCGTTGCCGAGTCCCTCGCCGCCCCGCTTGCTTCTCCAAGTCCTGCCAGCGCCATGGCCTCTGCTTCCCCTGCGTTCCTGCCGAAGCCCGCGCCAAGGCAAGTGCCCAGCCTCTGCTTCATCTCGACCACGCCCTGCTGACGCTGCTCTTCTAGCGCGCCGCCGTCCCTCTGCTGCCTCGCCAGACCTGCTCTGTCTTCCGCCATCTCCCTCCCCTTCGGCCTCTGTTGCCATACCTCCACAGCTCGCGGTTGCCCTCTGCCTCAAGTCCAAGCTTGAGCCCTGCCCGAAGCTACATTGACAACCACCTCGCCTGCCTCCTCCCGTCAGCCCTCTCTGCCTGCTGCCGATCTGCCATCTCCGGCCGCCTGTTGTGCTCCACCTCCTAGGCCCAAGCTACATCCGTCGCTGCCCCCGTTGACGTGAAGACTGCAGCTACAACACCCATGGACGCCAAAGTTCCTCTACGACCCGTGTACGACTACGGGATTCGCAAGCACCATTCGGATGCGCCAAGTTCGACTACAGGGACCGCCAAGTTCCTCTACTGACGACTCGAACATCTATGAAAACGTGTACCACTACCGTCGACCTGAACATCTACGAACCGTGTACGACTACCGTCGCCGTGGATCCGACACGATCCGTGTACAACTACTTCCACTACGACCACCACGAGAACATCTACTTCCTCTACTTTGCACCGACTCGAACCGCCCCGAAATGCACGCTTCAAAGGTATAACCGCCGAGATGATGACCCGTGGACGAATGCATGTTGTCTGAGATGAACCGTATGTTTGCACCGTGCCCGTTTGCTTCATGCACGTTCCTCCTTCCTTTGCCATGCCGTCGACCCGTGGGAACCCGGTAACCGGGATCACCCCACCATCTTTTGCATGTTCCGCACATCCGCACACTTGCTCTTTTGCACAGGTATCTCAACGAGTTTTCGGATCATCGGAATGCTGCCGTGGCACCATTTCCGTTGTAGTTGCCGTGGCACCCCTTTCATTCCGCCACGGTGAGAAATGCTTCATAACATGCTCATGTCAACATTTTCATAAAAATTGCATAAAACTTGCATATGTCATCCGCATCATGATAACAACAATTAAAATGTTTAAAATTGTTGTTTGCATTAAATTGCTACTTGACACATGGGGTTTTTCCGGAATTGTTGTTTGTTATTTCCGGACTCATTTAAACTTGCCTAAATAGTTAGTTTACTTATGCTTCACCCCTTGCCATGTTTAATAACATTTAATGTTGTTGGGTACATAAACGGGAGAGAACTAAGTAATTGATGTGGTGTTTTGCCAATATGCAACTCGTTGCATATTGAGCTCCACTTAACTTGTAGTATTGTTTGTTGCACTTTGCCATGCCATGCCTCATTAAACCGGACATGCATCATACTTGATTGTGCATCATGCCATGATTATGCTTGCGTGTTTACCATGTTGTTTCCTCCTTTCCGGTTTGCTTCTCTCGTTAGCTTCGGTTTCGTTCTGGAGTTGTGAGGATTCGTTCGACTACGTCTGTTTGTCTTCTTCATGGACTCGTTCTTCTTTCTTGCGGGATCTCAGGCAAGATGACCATTACCCTCGATATCACTTCTATCTTTGCTTGCTAGTTGCTTCATTCTATCGCTATGTTGCGTTACCTATCACTTGCTCTTCAAGCCTCCCAAATTGCCATGTCAGCCTCTAACCTTTTTTTTCACCCTTCCTAGCAAACCATTGCTTGGCTATGTTACCGCTTTGCTCAGCCCCTCTTATAGCATTGTTAGTTGCAGGTGAAGTTGAAGGTTGCTCCATGATGGACAGGATTATGTTGGGATATCACAATATCTCTTATTTAATTAATGCATCTACATACTTGGTAAAGGGTGGAAGGCTCGGCCTTATGCCTGGTGTTTTGTTCCACTCTTGCCGCCCTAGTTTCCGTCATACCGGTGTTATGTTCCTTGATTTTGCGTTCCTTATGCGGTTGGGTGATTTATGGGACCCCCTTGACAGTTCGCTTTGAATAAAACTCCTCCAGCAAGGCCCAACCTTGCTTTTACATTTGCCTCACCTAGCCTTTTTCCCTTGGGAGTCGCGCTCCCGAGGGTCATCTTTATTTTATCCCCCCCCCCCCAGGCCAGTGCTCCTCCGAGTGTTGGTCCAAACTAGAGCACCATGCGGGGCCGTCCCTTGGCAACTTGGGTTATGTTGGTACCTGTATGCTTAGCTTATCCAGTGTGCCCTGAGAACAAGATATGTGCAGCTCCTATCGGGATTTGTCGGCACATCCGGGTGGTCTTGCTGGTCTTGTTTTACCATTGTCGAAATGTCTTGTAAACCGGGATTCCGAGACTGATCGGGTCTTCCTGGGAGAAGGAATATCCTTCGTTGACCGTGAGAGCTTGTGATGGGCTAAGTTGGGACACCCCTGCAGGGTTTAAACTTTTGAGAGCCGTGCCCGCGGTTATGTGGCAGATGGGAATTTGTTAATGTCCGGTTGTAGATAACTTGACACCAGATTCGAGTTAAAACGCATCAACCGCGTGTGTAGCCGTGATGGTCTCTTTTCGGCGGAGTCCGGGAAGTGAACACGGTTTGGCTTATGTTTGAACGTAAGTAGTTTCGGGATCACTTCTTGATCATTGCTAGCTTCACGACCGTTCCGTTGCTTCTCTTCTCGCTCTTGTTTTGCGTATGTTAGCCACCATATATGCTTAGTCGCTGCTGCAACCTCACCACTTATCCATTCCTTTACCCATTAAGCTTTGCTAGTCTTGATACCCATGATAATGGGATTGCTGAGTCCTCGTGGCTCACAGATTACTACAACAACAGTTGCAGGTACATGTTATGCGATGATCATGACGCGAGAGCGATGCTTGCTTGTTCTGAGTTCTTCTTCTGCTTCGTTTCTGTTTGTGTTTCATCCGTAGTCGGATGTTGCTCTTATGTATGATGATGTTGTAATCGTGTGACATTCTATGCCTCTTGTATATATCCCCAACTATTACGTAATGTTGATGTAATGATATCCACCTTGCAAAAGCGTCTCCAATATGCGCTTCTATCCTTAGTGGGACACTGAAGTTCCTTTAGGATAGGGTCGCATATTGGGCGTGACAATTGCAAACGTACTACCTCCGTCCGGGTTTATTAGGCCTGAAGACAACTTCTCTTAGACCAAGGTACATAGTAATTTACTCACATTAATACTTCTATTTCACTCCCAATGCACTCTCTCACTTGCATGCAGCCAATAAAAAAGCATGCATGAAGTGTATTAATTTTCCAGTCATGACATCAATAACAATGGCTTTCAATACAACCAATGAAATGGTTGCATGCATGCACCTTTCCAAAGCGGGGCCTAAGCGGGGCCTTATAAAAAGGACATGCTTGTGATGCCCGGACGGAGGAAGTACTATGGTAGGCCGACCACCATGAGTGTAAACTCCTCATCTGCTAATGCTTCAGGTTCCGCGGTTTTGTTTCCAGCGATGCAGCACATGCTTCTCCACCGAAGGGGCATTACTAAATGGGCTGGCAGAACATGAAAACCCATCGGGGCTAAGGTACGAACAGGGCCAAGTTTTCAAGGTCTGAAAGGATACAAAATCAAACCTGCTTTACTGCCCAGATCAATAAGGTCTGGCAAAAAACATACGACCATCAGCATACAGATAGCTCGGATACAAAGGTTAGAAAACAAAGACGCTTGATTTCTGCGAAGAAAAGGTGATGGGTATTCTCAAATAGAAACCACGCACTAAAGATAGTGCCAAAAACTCAGAATGCAATGTACTACCATGTCACTCCAATTGCAAATAGTGTCAAAAATTCATAGTTTGACTCTGAACTTGAAGTGCAATGTACTACATTCGTCTCCAATTGCCACAGGCTACAAACTTGGCATAATGTGGAAATACAGGGCAAAGCATTGAGATAAATCAACATGCAAAATCTATTTCTTCTTGTCCGTAGCACCACCACCACCAGACCTACATACCAGAAGAGAACAATGAGCCCATTCATATATATTATTGTTACAGGGAAAAAGAAATTACAGGAGCTATTTATGTTTCCTGATTGGTAGGATGAATGGACTTCGGTCAAGCAAAAGAAACAATTAAAGAACCACATAAACAACGAGATTATGACCAAGGTTGCTCCATTGTCTAAGCACCATAACACTGACATCTTACAAGTTAATGCTGTTGTCTACAGCCTACACTACTTGCAATATAGAAAAGTCACTGGCTTGAAAAGGGACATTTAAAAAGCATTGATGGAAGCCACCTCAGCAATTAGTGATCAACAAATTAATCATTCATGATGTAAGAGGACGAATTATGCACTAGTGACCTTTGTAACCAAGTCGTCTAGAACAAAAAGGAAAATGAACTATAGGATAACATAGTAAAATAGTGTCCATAATATAAACTGCAATGATAAGACTAGTGGCTACACACCTCATCTTCCTGAGGACACTTGACATCTCCTCCCTCTTCTTCTTTGCTCTCTTGTGAGTACCAAGCTTCCTCTTGGCGACCTTGAGTGCGCGCTTGTCCTTTCCAACCTTAAGAAGCTCAGTGATACGCTTCTCATAGGGAGCAAATCCAGCGACCTCCCTAATCAAGTTCCTGACAAACAGCACCCTCTTGGTACCTTTCTGCAAAAATTGTCCAAGATTATAACAATGTAAAGAAAATATAAACTGAATAGACATGTACAAAATTATTGAAAAAGCAGAGAAACATACAAATGCAAAGTTCACTTTGTTTTAGTTTCCCACAAGTTTTGTTAAAAATAGCCAACTACAATGGCCAAATAACTCAGTTTTGTTTTTGTTTGGGCATTATGTCGTGTATAGATAGTTAATTTGCTTCAAAACTAGCAAGTTCTATTTTGAGTTTTAACATGACAAGATAGTACTAATTGATTAAATAATATGCAATGGATGAAAATAAAACATGCCTGTAGCAGTAATCAAGTCAGAAAGAATAGCCAGATCGACACATGAGCAACAATAGGAAAATAAAACTAAGGCCACGAGATGTTCAAAACTGCATTTATTAACACGGAATTATAAAGTACTCCCTCCGTCCCAGAATAAGTGTCTCAACTTTGTACTAAGTTTAGTACAAAGTTGTACTAAGGTTGAGACACTTATTATGGGACGGAGGGAGTACTTAATTAAGCTGGCACATTTGAGCCTGCAGGGCTAGCAACTTGGGAGTTCCAAGAATTACAGGCACCAGGCTGGCCTCAATATGTACATTTTCGTAGTCCTCAGTTTTGAGGGCTGTCTTGTAATTGCAAGAGGCCGCTCACACATTTAACCAGACAACCTGGGACCTTCAGTAATGTCAATCAAACTATGCTACAATACTACACTTAGAACACTACCGTTCTGGATCATAACTACAACAAAGATACACGTACACCACGATAGTATTCAAACAAGCACAAATCACTGCGATTGAATGCCGATATCTTGCCAGGCTGAACACAGTTTGTTATCGAACAAGAAACTGATACGCATCAGCTATGGCAGGAACTACCGAACAAGCACAAGCCTAAACAACAAGCAGAACTCATCATAATATGCATGGGTGGATCAATTGCACAAGGAGGCCACATGGCAGAAAAAGAATGTGGGGGAGAAACTAGGACGGCGGAGGTGGGAGACTGCTTACCCCCTTGCGGTCGGACGGGCGAGGCGGCAGCTCGCGCTTGGTGACGACGTGGCCCTTGTTGATGCCGACGAAGAGCCCTGACTTGGGCTGCAACGGCGCCATGGCCGGTCTCCTGCTAACCTGAGACGGGCGCAATGGAACAAGAACAAACCGGAATAATCAAACAGGAGCCCGGGTGAGGTGAAGGGCGGTCTGAATCGAGGTTCGTGATGGAGAAGGCGGCGCTTGGCGCGCGTGCTTGCTGGCTTACCTTGAGAATGGATGCGAGTTAAAACCCTAAGCCGCCGCCTGCGTCCGAGAAGAAACCCTAGATTGGCGGACGCCGTTTTATATATGCTCGCCTGTGCGCGAGGCCTCCTCTCCTCCTGCCAAACATATGGGCCTGGCGAGTGGGCTTACTAGGCCTCATTTTGGTAGCTGGGTGATGATGGGCCATGATTCGACCGAAGTCACTGGATAAGTCTAAATTGTTTCGGCCCCCTTTTCTTTTTGGGATAATTGATTTTATGGCCCTAGTTGGGTTACACTCGGCAGGTTTACCCCTAGTTTCCGAAAACACTTGTTCCTGCCCAAACCACTTTGCTCCTCTTATGCTTTTGTCATTTGACCGTTTGACCATCACTTTGAAAATTTCATAAAAAATTCATACTAACTCGGAAAAATTCAAATAAGATATCAAAATGTTCAGAAAAGCATCACCTATATGTGCATGTCATTTGCATTCATGAAAAAAAGTGTTGGCCAATCCCCATCTTAGTTTTAGCTCATATGACCTTAGCATGAATAGTAAAATCTAAAAAATTCTAAAAATTCTAAAAAAAAATTGGTGGCAAACTTTGACCAATGTTTTGAGTGCTTGCCAAGTTTCATAAGGGAATGACATTCGTGGAAATCGTGGCACAAAAATTTAATTTTGGAGCATTGATTTTTGATTTTTTGCCACGACTTTCACAAATGTCATTCCCTTATGAAACCTAGCAAGCATTGAAAATATTGGTCAAAGTTTGCCACCAATTTTTTAAATATTTTTTAGAATTTTTTTTAGATTTTACTATTCATGCTAAGGTCATATGAGCTAAAACTAAGATGGGGACCGGCCAACACTTTTTTCATGAATGCAAATGACATGCACGTATAGGTGATGCTTTTATGAACATTTTGATATCTTATTCGAATTTTTCTGAATTAGTATGAATTTTTTATGAAGTTTTCAAAGTGATGGTCAAACGGTCAAAGGGCAAAAGCATAAGAGGAGCAAAGTGGTTTGGGCAGGAACAAGTGTTTTCGGAAACTAGGGGTAAACCTATCGAGTGGGACACAACTAAGGGCACCAAATTAATTATCCCTTTATTTTTCTACAGAAGGATTGCCTCTAGTTTTTATCTCTCTCTCTCTACTCCCTGTCCATATTAATTGTCGTTGATTTAGTATAATAACTTTTATATGTAGTGTGCTCTATAATTTTTTGAATATTGTGATACAGGGTCGTCATAATATAGCCTTCATATTTTTCCTGCAAATAGGACCCAGATGTCATTGGTCATGCGTTCTTTCTAGCCTATTTATAATAATTTGAAATAAATAATGAGCATATTCCAACAATTATTATTACAAACCATCTTTGAATACAATGAATAATCCAAACGCTTGAATGTAAAAATAAAACAAGTTTTAAAAGCAATTTAGACACACTATCTCCTACCTAGATGCCAATGATGCTTGGTGAGATCCTTCTTTCGGCTGATGATGTGAGGCCATGTCTTCAATCTTCCGATACGCCTCAACAAATGCTTGAATGTGCTTTGCGTTCCCGCGAGGCTTTGCGACATTGTCAATATCTTCATAGTCCATGGGGCCTGGCATATCCCTCTCATCCTTTGCGATCATATTCGGTTAGGGTCACAACATGTTATTATATTTGCAAGACATGCTTGCTCTAGAAACGAGCAAGTTGTTGGGGATCATTGCAGAAATTAAAAAGTTTCTACACATCACCAAGATAAATCTATGGAGAGACTAGTAACGAGAGAGAGGGGAGTGCATCTTCATACCCTTGAAGATCGTGAAACGGAAGCATTGCAAGAACGCGGTTGGAGGAGTCGTACACGCAGCGATTCAGATCACGGTCGACTCCGATCTTAGCACCAAACAACGGCACCTCCGCGTTCAACACACGTGCAGCCCGGTGACATCTCCCGCGCCTTGATCCAACAAGGATGAGGAGAGGTTGGGGAAGACAACTCCAACAGCAGCACGATGGCGTGGTGGTGGTGGAGCAGCGGTTCTCCGGCAGGGCTTCGCCAAGCTCAAACGAAGGAGGAGAGGTGTTGGAGAGGGGGAGGGCTGCGCCTTTGATGTGGTGCTGCTGCCCTCCCTCCTCCCCTCTATTTATAGGGTGAAGAGGGAAGGGGGCCGGTGTCGGTGTCAAACCGGAGAATCTCGGGTAGGGGGTCCCGAACTGTGCGTCTAAGGCTAATGGTAACAGGAGACTGGGGACACGATGTTTACCCAGGTTCGGGCCCTCTCGATGGAGGTAATACGCTACTTCCTACTTGATTGATCTTGATGATATGAGTATTACAAGAGTTGATCTACCACAAGATCGTAGAGGCTAAACCCTAGGAGCTAGCCTATGATTATGATTGTTCTTGTCCTACGGACTAAACCCTCCGGTTTATATAGACACCGGAGGGGGCTAGTGTTGGAAATATGCCCTAGAGGCAATAATAAAATGGTTATTATTATATTTCTTTGTTCATGATAATTGTCTGTTATTCATGCTATAATTGTGTTATCCGGAAATCGTAATACACGTGTGAATACATAGACCACAACATGTCCCTAGTAAGCCTCTAGTTGACTAGCTCGTTGATCAAAAGATAGTTATGGTTTCCTGACTATGGTCATTGGATGTCATTGATAACGGGATCACATCATTAGGAGAATGATGTGATGGACAAGACCCAATCCTAAGCATAGCTCAAAGATCATGTAGTTCGTTTAGCTAGAGCTTTTCCAAATGTCAAGTATCATTTCCTTAGACCATGAGATTGTGCAACTCCCGGATACCGTAGGAGTGCTTTGGGTGTGCCAAACATCACAACGTAACTGGGTGACTATAAACGTGCACTACGGGTATCTCCGAAAGTGTCTGTTGGGTTGGCACGAATTGAGACTGGGATTTGTCACTCCGTATGACGGAGAGGTATCTCTGGGCCCACTCGGTAATGCATCATCATAATGAGCTCAATGTGACAAAGTGTCTGGTCACGGGATCATGCATTACGGTACGAGTAAAGTGACTTGCTGGTGATGAGATTAAACAAGGTATTGGGATACCGACGATCGAATCTCGGGCAAGTAACGTACCGATTGACAAAGGAAATTGTATACGGGATTGATTGAATCCTCGACATCGTGGTTCATCCGATGAGATCATTGAGGAGCATGTGGGAGCCAACATGGGTATCCAGATCCCGATGTTGTTTATTGACCGGAGAGGCGTCTCGGTCATGTCTGCATGTCTCCCGAACCCGTAGGGTCTACACACTTAAGGTTCGGTGACACTAGGGTTGTAGAGATATTAGTATGCAGTAACCCGAAAGTTGTTTGGAGTCCCGGATGAGATCCCGGACATCACGAGGAGTTCCGGAATGGTCCAGAGGTAAAGAATTATATATAGGAAGTCAAGTTTCGGCCATCGGGAAAGTTTCGGGGGTCACCGGCATAGTATCGGGACCACCGGAAGGGTCCCGGGGGTCCACCGGGTGGGGCCACCTATCCCGGAGGGCTCCATGGGCTGAAGTGGGAGGGAAACCAGCCCCTGGTGGGCTGGTGCGCCTCCCTTGGGGCCCCCTGCGCCTAGGGTTGGAAACCCTAGGGGTGGGGGCACCTCCACTTGGCTTGGGGGGCAAGCCACCCCCCTTGGTCGTCGCCCCCCCTTGGAGATTGCATCTCCTAGGCCCCCCCTAGGGGCCTATATAAAGAGGGGGGAGGGAGGGCAGACGCACCCATGCTCTTGGCGCCTCCCTCTCCCTCTGCTACACCTCTCCCTCTCGTAGAGCTTGGCGAAGCCCTGCCGAGATCACTGCTGAATCCACCACCACGCCGTCGTGCTGCTGGATCTCCATCAACCTCTCGTTCCCCCTTGCTGGATCAAGAAGGAGGATACGTCTTCCCCAACCGTACCTGTGTTGAACGCGGAGGTGCTGTTCGTTCAGCACTAGGATCATCGGTGATTTGGATCACGACGAGTACGACTCCCTCAACCCCGTTCTCTTGAACGCTTCCGCTCGCGATCTACAAGGGTATGTAGATGCACTCCTCTCTCTCGTTGCTAGATGAACTCATAGAATGATCTTGGTGAAAGCGTAGAAACAAATTTATTTTCTGCAACGTTCCCCAATAGTGGCATCATGAGCTAGGTCTCACTATAAAAAAATACACTTCCGTGATGATACGTGTTTGTCACAGTAGGTCGTGTTTTTTATCATGCATGTACATCCATGACAAATTTATGACAGAATCAAGATAGTCATACATGTGTTGTCGTAGAAATGTTCCATGACATTACCAAAATTATCATCATGGAAGTTTCCACTTCCATGACGATAAATCACGCGTCACAGAAGTGCTTTCGTCAAGGGTGACCGACACGTGGCATCCACTGTAACGGAACGCTGTTAAGCTATCGGGTCGGGTTTTGGATCCGATAACCCGTTAACAGCCCCGACCAATGGGGATTTTCCACGTGTAAAATCATCATTGGCTGGAGGAAACACGTGTCGGCTCACCGTTGGGACAGATGTCATCCACTCATTGGACGGAAGACGCCTATGGTACGTCGACACGTGGCACGGCCCAACAGAGGCCCATTCCTGTGAAAAGGCCGGCCTAGTAAAAATTAGCAGCCCAGCCCATATAAGGCCTACTTGTGTCAGGTCCATTTAAGCCCACGACCCATACGAGATGTGCCAATTCGGCCCGTCAACGGCCCGTTAAAGATTTGACACCAGTGCAGCCCATCGTCAGTTCGAGCCCGTTAACAGCCCGCTATATATCTGGGCTCAATATCGGCCCGATGAGATATCGGCCTGTTAACGGCCCGTTTAATGGATGGGCCAATTTTCAGGATGTACATCTTTCGGCCTTTTAGCGACCCATTTAAATGTTGGACTAGTTTCCGGCCCGGTGTGTCTTTCAGCCTGTTGACGGCCCATAAATCTGATGGGCCATTTGTTGTCGGACCTGAGTTTCGGCCTTTTAGCGGCCCATTTAAGTGTTGGGCCAATTTTCTGGCCCGGTGTCACTTTCAGCCTGTTGACGGCCCATAAATCAGTTGGGCCATTTTTAGTCAGACCTGAGTTTTGGCCTTTTAGCGACCCATTTAAGTGTTGGGCCAATTCCCGGCCTTGTGTGACTTTCGGCCTGTTAACGGACCATAAATGAGTTGGGCCATTTGTAGTCGGACCTTAGTTTTGGCCCTTTAACGGCCCATGCCCTTCATGGTCCAATACCAGCCCGGTTTCCCTTTCGGCCTGCTAAAGGCCCACAACACAGTTGGGCCATTTACAATACGACCTGACTTTCGGCCTCTTAGCGGCCCATGGTCTTCATGGTCCAGTACAAGCCCGCTGTCTCTTTCGGCTTGCTAAAGGCCTACAGTATAGTTGGGCCATATGTAGCCCAAACTTAGTAACGGCCTGTTAATGGCCCATGAAATAAATTGGGGCCACCTGTTGCCCGCTTCGATGTCGGCCTGTTAACGACCCGGGAGGTAAGAGGGCCGACCATTAACTTTCGGCCTAGTAACGGCCCATTAAGTTAATGGGCCCACTAAAGTTCGTACATGTCTTTAGGCCAAATTAGATAATTTGATCCCATTACGACGAGCAATTATGCACAGGACCAAAACCAATCACGCAAAGGTACGACATACAGGGAATAACATTGCACATCCAGCATATATTACAGGAAATTACATCCACTAGGCAATCAAAGATTGATGCCAGTGCAAATAAATGAGCAGAACCTAACCATCTACAACGTCACAATCTGCAACCTCAGCACAGATGACGCCCATAAGCATGTGGGCAAGTTCTTTCTGCTTTGCTACACTGTCTTTGAAAACATTGATCAGTTGTTGTGTCGCACGACTCTGCACCTCTGATTCATCCATCATTGCTTCAGCCATTAATTGGTTCACAAACATACATTTATTCCGTTGCATTCGAGACAGAGGATACTGAACAGATTCAGATGGCGATTTTGGCAGACTTGTATTATTGATAGTGGAGAGTGTCTCGACCACCGCATCATAACATAAATTAGGACGGGAACCAAACAGATTAATCATGAGTTATTGCCATATTACCTGGCCTAGATTTACTGGAAAGAAACAATGGGGTTGCCTTGCTATTTTCAGAGTTTGTCTTCTTATCTTCAGCAGCCTGCACAAAATTAACACACTAGCATTGCTATCATTGGCCAAGTCATATAATAGGAAAGCAACATTGACATAGCGAACGTTTGGGCAAGTAGTCTACACCAAATTAACACAATATGGCACAGCTATCATCAACCAGTTAAGGTAGTACGAAAGCAACATTGACACAATGAATGAATGGGCAACCAGAGAAGCACAACAATTCAGTAATGTGCGTGATATGAGATAGTACATTCATGCAGCTCAGTATGCAAAACTACCAGGCAGTTTTCCTTACAAAAATCAACATTGGCGCCTTTAACATTTTGCTACAACTAATTTTAGATCAGATAAAGGTTAGATTCACGCCGATTAACAAAATACATGTTGATGTAAAAATATAGTGATATACAATAGGTACTTACATCAGCATTGGAGCACAGAGAATTCCCGCAAGATATTTTCCTCGAATACGATCCCAATGGAGGAAGTTTCTATTGTTTAACCTTATTTTCTAAAAGAGAGATGGGTAAGAAACATGTAGAAAATATGACCAGAATGCTATAAAATTTCATGATGCAAGGATACGCACACGCTTCTTAGAATGGAGTTGACATTCTTTTGCTGGACTGGAGCGGACTAGTTCTTTGGCCACTGGAATCTGCTTATTATCAGTGGGAGTTGGGTTTCTCTGTGCTGGAGCAGTATCTATGAAAAGTGGAGTTGGTTTATTATCTCCTGGCGTTTGGATCTTTTGCAAAGACCTGGTTTGTAACCCTTCAGATTCTAACAGAGCCGTCTTCCCCTTGCATGCCTTATATAGAAGAATGGTGATTCAGTTATAAAACATGCTACAGCAGAGATGGAATAGGTATTGAAGAATAGAAAAGGCATGACATATTGACATGTATTCCCTCCATCCGGAAATAAATGGACGGGTCTAGGCGTATTTCAGTTCTAGATACATCCAGTTTTATACATTTCTGCGACATTTAATCCGGACGAAGGGAGTATGATGTAAGAGCTAGGGATACGATAGGACAACACAGTAAAGAAACACTGAAAAACCCATTGCAGAACCAAAGTATTCAAACCCACTGATATGAGATAGTACACTCATGCAGCTCAGGATGCAAAACTACCAGGCAGTTTTCCTTACAAAAATCAACATTGTGGCCTTTAATCATACATTTTGCTACAACTAAATTTATATCAGATAAAGGTTGGATTCACGCCGATTAACAAAATACATGCTGATATAAAAATATAGTGATATACAACAGCTACTTACATCTACATTGGAGCACAGAGAATTCCTGCAAGAATCTTTCCTCACAAACGATACCATTGCAGAAATTCTTCTATCTGTTAAGCTTATTTTCTAAAAGAGAGATGGGTAAGAAACATGTAGAAAATATGATCAGCATGCTATAAAATTTCATGATGCAAGGATACGCACACGCTTCTTAGAATTGAGTTGACATATTTTTGCTCGACTGGAGCGGACTAATTCTTTGGCCACTGGAATCTGCTTATTATCAGTAGTTGTTGGGTTTCTCTATGCTGGAGCAGTATCTATGAAAACTGGAGTTGGTTTATTATATCCTGGCATTTGGATCTTTTGCAAAGGCCTTGTTTGTAACCCTTCAGATTCTAACATAGTCGTCTTCCCCTTGCATGCCTTGTATAGAAGAATGGTGCTTTAATTATAAAACATGCGACAACAGAGAGATGGAATAGGTACTAAAGAATAGAAAGGCATGACATATTGACATGTATTCCCTCCATCCGGGAAAAAATGGATGGGTCTAGGCGTATTTCAGTTCTAGATACATCCTTTTTTATCCATTTTGGCAACATGTAATCCAGAGGGAGGGAGTATGGTGTAAGAGCCAGGGATACGACAGGACAATACAGCAAAAAAAACTAGTTGAATGTAAAACTATATGCTAGCAGAATACGTACAGAAATAACCAAGGCAACATACACGTGTATGATTGGGAAAATAAGATGGCATTGCAACAGAGCACTAGAACATCACTTCAATGTAAAAAAACATGGTATGGCAGACAGATGAAGTACATACTGATGAATAACAATGCATAAGATATTCAGAAGCATGATGTCCAAATTAAGCAGATGACATTGTGATAGAGTAGAATGACAGTACTTGAATTTGAAAACATGTTATCATGAATGGAATAGGTACTGAAAATCAGAAAGGCATGACATATTTGCATGCATGATCGGCATGCTAAGCATATGGCATTGCAATAGAGTAGATAAACCCCAGGACATTATATGCATGTTGTACCCATATCACAGGCCAAGTTAGAGCAAGGACCTTGTGGGGTGAAGAGGATTCATCATCTTTCTGCAAGTCTTCTAAAGAACTGCCTTTACATGTTCCATCATATTGGGTATCATTGACATCAAGTTTATTGGCCTTTACATTGCTCTGTGAGGTTCTTGTGGATATATTAGTGTGTGCAATTATATATCTGACATGCATGGAAGACAACTAGTAGTAAGATTTATGTAAATGAGTGCCTGTAGGAGACAACATAAATAGTAGGACTGGGGTTAATTAGCAGCAACAGGTCTCATAAACTAAAGGGAGAACACAGATGAAAGCTACAGAGTATGTATTGTTTGCACTCGAGATTAACTAGATGGCACACAAAAGTATTAAAGAACAACATAGGTAATACTAGAAGTGGTATAATACTATAATCACCAGCCTGTGGGATAGCATTGGCTGATGGATGATAACTATGGAACAACGTTACCTAAAGAACAAGTATCTTAGCTGAACTATGGAACAACGTGAACTCCTGAACAAGACCCGTAAGAGATCAGCATGAATATACAGTGAAATGTGATGATCTATTTTCCGTGCTTAGATGAATAACAAAGCCATAAATGTTGCACACAAGTAAGATGAGGGTACAACCTATCTGGCTGCCATCCATAGGAGTGAGCATCATGTGCTGACTTGTCGATGGCCCTGCAGTTGTTGTGGCTGTCCATGTCGGGCACGCGCATTCAATGTAGGGAACTGTTGAGTGGGGACTGTAGCTCCCTTCTGGTGTATGCTTCCCTTGTTGGAGCAGCTACGGTGAGTCGGAAGATGGTGTGTCTGAAGATGCAGATAACGCATAAAGTTAAGAACGACATATCTCTTTGATCCGAAGAAATACACTAAGAGATCAACAGCAAGGTACGAGAGTGGTCACACGTCTGTTGACTGAAGACTAAACTGAGGTCACACGATTTTATTTTATTTTGGTACTGTCCGATCTAAGCCAGATGGCTTGATGGCCGTCTTGTGCCTCCCGGCTGACACTGTTCGGAATCTTCCCCGAAGAGCCAGCGACCAACGGCAGAGCAGCCTGCCTCCGCCGTCCGTGGCCCCATCCAAAGCCCCGCTCCCCGCCCCACCGCACTGCTGTGGTTGCGCTGCCCCCGGGCCAATCTACAAAGACTCCCCATCATCCAGATCCGGCGGCGGCAGTACCTTCAACCCATGCAACTCTAAAAGATAGCCATCTAAGCGCCGCTTCCGCGGTGAACTTGAGGCCCCGCACCCTTACGTTAGACACCAGCCAACCGGCAGCCTAGGAGCTCCGCCGCCTCGAGGGGTGCTGCGTCCCATTGGGAATCGATTGGCCCAGAATAAAAATTCAGATAACTGACGCCTAAATAAAGTGATTTTAGATGAGGGTGCGACCTATCTAGCGGCATGGTAAAGTAGGCAGGTCCAGCTGCCGAGTCGGTGAGGCCGGCGCGGTTGCGGTGGTGACCGGTGGCAGGGAAAGAGCGATGTCGCGATGGTCGACGGCTACGCGGAAGCAGCGCCAGGACTCTGGACGGATCCGAAGTTGGAGCCGCTCCGGCGCCGTGAACAACGGCGGGTGTGAATCGGCTCCGGTACGGTTCACGCGGCTATCGTCGAGGCAGCACCAGCAGCACAGAGTAAGAGGCACACGGCCCAGTGCACGACGGCAATTGGACAACGTCTCCGGCATTAGGGAGGAGGGCGGCTGTGAAATTGGTGCGGTGGTGGGCACCATGGAGGTGGGGCTGAGGTTTCGCGGCTCGGGAGAAGGGAGCTTCCCGGGGAGAAGGTGATTTGGCGCCGACGAGGTATGAATGGGGGCGGGCGGGGGGAATTGGGAGGGGAGTGGAACCATGTCTTACGGACGCATTTGTCTGAAATGTGAGGGGGAGTTACAGTTCTACCCTTGCCTATAGGCTTCTCGGCTTGGGTCTGTGTACTGAGGGTCGGGGATAGTAGAGTAACTTTGCTTCTCCCCAAATAGTGGGTGGGAGCGATTTCGGGCGAGGACGACGTGTTTTGAACTATAGTGGGCGCGAGCGAATTCGGGCGAGGAGAGCGTGTTTTGAAATAGTGGGCGCGAGCTATTTCGGGCGAGGAGAGCGTGTTTTGCCGACCATGGTTTATGAATTATTCGGCACATGTCATTTCGGCCGAGGAGAAGGCGCGCTTGGATGAAGTTACGAACCTACCCTCGATGTACAAGGGGCAATTGATGTGTGTCCCACATAGGACGGTAATTTTGCGTCTCCCATTTATTTGCTCGGGCGAATTTCACCGAGCAGAGAGGATGTTTAACGGTTCGTTCAAATTTTGGGAGAACAAGCATCCACGTCTACCTTACCAAGTCCATTCGAATCAAATTTTGAAATATTAGCTTGCCACTTCTTTTTTAGATGGAGAGATGATGCTCGGGAGTAATGTGTTTTTACATGCTCGTTGCTAGCGATTTACTATATGACAAATAGTTGACCCACTCAAAAACGTGAATCAAACCCAAAATGGAATATCTCGATTCAATGAACTAGCTCATTCAGTAGGTCCAAATAGTGAACTAAATCCAAAATTGAACACCTCAATCGAGTAGCATGTTGTATAGTATTATAGTACTCCATGAACATGTTGAAAGTCAAATTAATGAACTTGTTTGATATACGCATATATCCGTTCATGTGTGGATTGCAGACAACATGGTCTCCAATTTAAATATTTGAATGCAAGTTTATATTAGTCTTTGATGCATAAAACGTGACCTCCCCCTCTCCCGGACTCATGTTCTCTCTCTCTCACTCTCTCACTCTCTCGCCGACAATCTTCAATTGTGCCGCACGCATCCGACACAAAAACCTTGTTGGCCCCTCTCCCTTTCTCTCTCTCTCTCTCTATGTGTGTGGGGGGGGGTCTTTCTAGTCCGCATTCATATACACACCATCTATAGGTCTCTCTCGCACACTATGTATGATACTATAGCTAGTCCAAGCTAGATATCTTGGGTGCACTCATCATACGCACACAAATTCCTAGTCTCTTTGCCCGTAACTCTCTCACGCACCAATATGTCGTCTCGGAGCTCTTCCCCCCTCTCTCAAACTCTCATTCCACCTGGGTCACACATACACATGCATATCTCACTCGCACTCGATAGGCCCATCTAAAACTCTATCTCTCTCCATCGTTCTCTCTCCATCTCTCTCACACACACACACAATCTCATGCCCAGCTAGCCAAGTATGATGGTCTCTCACTCAATTGTAGGCACACGCAATCCCCCGTATATGTATATGACTAGCTAATCTTAGTCTCCATCACAAACATGTGCATGGTCTATCTCGATTTCTCTCGGGGCATCTTTCTATCGCGCACGCACTCCCTCGATCTCCCACCCATATAGTCCCCTCACGATCTCGAGGGGAACTCTCTATCACAAACACACCCTCTCTCCCTCCCCATGCATCGTGCCATCCATATGTCCCTCTCGACCTTTTTACCTTGTTGGCCAGACCTCCATTGGACATGTGCTACAGGGGTGTCTCTCTCCGTTGCAAACAATCACACACTAGCTATCTTCGTGTATCTCCTCGCCTCGCTTTTCCATCTCGGAGATGCATGCGTGATATGTTCACATAGGAAACGAAAAAACACACACTCTCTCTAATTTATCGTTTGTTTTCACTTTCTCTTTCACACACATACTCTTTTTGCACACTTACTCATTCTCCTTCACACGCACTTGATCTGTCTCGACTGAGGCACTCACCTCCGTCCATAGCACATAGATTTATTGAAAAGTCAAACATCACAAAGTTTGACCATGTACATGGAGAAAAAAAATTACATCTAGTACGGCAAACATATACCATTAGATTCACCATGAGATGTAGTTTTGTATGATGTATCTTTGGTATTGTAGATATAAATAACATTTGCATAAACCTGATCAAAGTTTCCAAAGTTTGACTTCTAAAAAAATTTACATGCACTGCATTATCGAGCGGATGGAATATCTCTTTCCCCCTCTCAGCTATCTGATGCACCACTCAGCCTTATCGGGGCTCCTCAATCTCTCTCAAACTTTATTGGTCAGTTTGGTTCGTGACCTGACCCTCATGCCTTGATGGTCGGTACTGCCTGGTGTGGACGTGAGATGTAAATATTTCTGCCTGGCCAGGCTTGTGTGGTGCTGAAGCGTTTGGTTCATGCCTGGGCCAGGCAAAGCATCAACATCCCATCAATCAATCCATGCATCAATTATTTAATGCTAATATCAATCCATGTCGCTGTTAGCCTCATGGCCGCACGACCAGGCACGGCCAGGCGTTTGAAATCGGTCGCTTGGGCCAGGCTACTTGCAGTGTCTGGAGTTCAGCCAGGCTAATTAAAGTGCAAGAGGGAACCCAGCCCAGGCGGGCTTTCTTTTTCACAGGGTAGCAACCAAACAAGCGTGCATGAAATCCAGCCACAACCCCAGGCCACGCAAAAGATGCTCACGACGCAAGCCAAACGGGCCTTATATCTCCCTGGTTCACACATACACATGTCTCGCTCGCGCTATACATATAGACCCATCCAACACACTCCGCCCTTGTTCTCTCTCCATGTGACACGCACCCCCTAAGTACCATAATCCCTCACTCCATCATAGGCTCTATTTGGATCCATGTGTTAGAGTTAGTTTGGGTTAGTTTGGAGTCAACTAACCCAAAAAGATCCAAACAGGAGGGTTAGTTTAGGTTAGATGCATCTAACCCATCCAAAAAAACTAACCCATCCAAGAGGTGCTTATTTGGGTTAGTTCTTCTCGGGACCACTAGTAAACACTTTTTTCTCTCGCTCTCCCCGCAGTAGATCCCTCCCCACTTCCTCGAAGCTTCTCGTCCTCTCCCTCCCTCCCTCTCGCACCGCTCGTGAAGGTGCCTCGCCGTATCCGTGCTCCATCTAACCCTGCCATCCAAACACCTCTTTACTTAGAGTTAGTTCAGGGTTAGAATCTAACTCTAACCTCTAACTGAGTTAGAGTATCCAAACAGGGCCATAGGCGCAAGCACCCCCCCTCCTAAGTATGATTATCTCTTACTAGCCATCAGGAACACACGTATTGTCTCCTTCCATCCATACGTCTATCTCGATATCTCTCGGGGCATCTTCTATCGCGCACACACCTTGTCACTCGATCTTCCACCCATGTAGTCCCATCACGATCTCCAGGGGATCTCTCTATGACAAACATACACTCTCTCCTCGCCATGTCTGCATTTTCTCCGTACGTCTCTCTCGACCTCTCTCCCTTGTTTGTCAGACCCCTCTTGGCCATGTGCTAGGGGTCTTCCTCTCTCGGTTCCAAACAACCACACACTGTCTCCTCACCTTGCCTCCGTTGTCGAAGATGCATGTGTGATATGTTTGCATAAGACACGCACGCTTTTTCACCACTTTTATTGTGTGTTGTCCATGTCTCTTTCACACACGCACACACACTTTTTTCACTCACTCTCTCTCTCTCTCCCTCTCGTCAGGGACTCTGTCACGTCCATAAGCATATGGATGTTTTGAAAAGTCAAACCTCAGAAAAGTTTGACTAGGTATATGTGGAGAAAAACATTTACATCTGGAACAATCATTAGATTCATCACAACATGTACTTACTTCATACTATCATTTATCTTTGGTATTGCCGATATAAGTAATTTCTTTATAAACTTGGTCAAAGTTTCAAAAGTTTGACTTTAAAAAAATGTTGTAACTACATTATCGAACGGAGGGAGTAGCTCTTTCTCTCTCGCTGCTATCTCTCACGGGCCTCCCCTCTCACTCGAACTCTCTATACCGACGGATTATACGCTCACTGTGTCAGCGTATAGCTCTATATATTGTTTAGTTGACCGGTCAACCAATCCACATGCTGTGTTGTCAGCTCGTGTTCTGTATCTTGGTGTGCTGGCCCATGTGGCAGTGGGTGAAAATAAGTAAACTAGAGGCCCATCTGACACGCGGTGAAGGAAACAAAGTTGAAACCACTCGGGGTAGCACCCCGCATGCTAGTAAATTGAGGGTGCATTGAGGACAAACTTCTTGCGCGTGAAGGACACACTCGCGCACAATTCACCACTGCGCGGCGGCATGCACAGAAGGATGCACTCGCGCACACCCAGCACACAACACACACCAGCAAACGTGTACACCGACGTTGCCGCCAGTTGAGATGGACGGCGAGGCAGCCAACAAGCGGAGGCCGCTCGAGCCAAAACCGCATCCGGCGAGCCTGGACTTCATCAGCAGCCTCCCCGATGACATGCTGCTCGTCATCATCGGCCTCCTCCCCACCAAATCTGCCGTGCGGACCGCCCTGCTCTCCCGGCGGTGGCGCCCCCTCTGGTGCTGCGTCCCCCTCAACCTCACCGTCGACAGCTGCATCTGCGACGGGGATTGCAAACGCATGGCCGCAGTCTCCAAAATCCTTTCATCGCACCCTGGGCCAGCCAGACGTCTTGACATCCGCATGTTCAGTACCAACTGCAAGGTCCAACCCAAGTTCGACGAGTGGTTCTTATCCCCCGCCCTAGATCAGCTCAAGGAGCTCAGTTTTGAAGCTGGACGATGTCGCTCTCTGCCGCCGTCCGTGCTCCGCCTCACGCCAACGCTGTGCCGCGCGAGCTTCAGCTCCTGCTATCTTCCCCAGATTAATGCCGCGCCCGCCCTTCTTCTCCCTCAACTCAAGCAGCTCGACCTCTTCGACGTTGTCATCTCGAAGAAGGCTATGGAGCACCTGCTCCGCAGCTGTACTGCGCTCGAGTACCTTCGTCTTGAGCAGATCCACGGGTTCATTAGCCTCCACATCGCCTCGACGAATCTCCGATGGATTTATGTGTCTTGCTGGCCCTGCAACAAGACATCAATTGGGAAGAGATCACTCCAGCTGTTCCATGTTATGGTCATTGAGAATGCGCCTTTCCTTGAGAGATTGCTTGTATCGGATCTAGAAGGTCCAACAAAAATCAGGGTCATTGACGCGTCGAAATTGATAGTGTTGGTGTACTCGTCTGCCAAATTCTCTGAACTCTTTATTGGATCGGTAATCGTTCAGGTACAACACTCATCTTCTTCTCAGTCTTCTTGAAATTCACATTTTTAAATTTCTTCTTGATGTATTTACGACCGTCTTCCAGAAAATGATTCCAACAAGCTTGACCCAGTCCATGCGCACAGTGAAGATCTTAGCACTAAAATCTATCGGCCCCAATCTGGATCAAGTTGTTGGATTCCTTACATGCTTTCCATGCACGGAGAAGCTACTCATCGAGGTGAAACTTCTTTCCTATTAGTAAACGGTAATCACAACGTAGCTCAATTTTTTCGTAATTTTCCCAAATTACGATGACAAGTGTAGTGTTCAAAACTACATCTACGCACTGCACGGAAAGAAATGTTTTTAATTTTTTTTCTCACATGATCACCTGCATCATTTTTATGCTGTACTACTATAGTAGCCTAGGCTAGTCATAGTGGAAAGTAACTTAGACTACTCCAGTAACTCTATGGTTACCCTAAGGGCAAGTACTACCTCCGTCCTGGTTTACTCTTCCAATTTTGTAGTATCAAAATTTGACCATAGATTTAACTGACAAAATGTTAATGCATGTCACTAAGAACTATATCGTTGGATTCGTATTTGAACATAATTTCAAATGGTGTAATTTTTAGTGACATGCATTGGCATTTTCTTAGGTAAATCTATGGTCAAAATTTTATACTAAATACGAGGTAGTATTCCCTCCGTCCCAAAATTCTTGTCTTACATTTGTTTAGATATAGATGTATCTAACACTAAAATGTAACTAGATACATCCGTATTTAGACAAATTTAAGACAAGAATTTTGGGACGGAGGGAGTACAAAAGTGGGCTATGTAGGCCAAAACATGTGCCAAATTCACTTGTGATGCATTTGGCACCAATGCCCCTCCATTGCTCACCTGGTGCCCCAATCTGGAGCACCTACTTTGCTCCGCTGCCAAATTAACTCACGCAATGAAAAAACACTATGTGGGAGATAGAGAGGACTGAGGCAATAAAAAAACACTTGTTTGGGAGAGTGAGAGGCTGGTGTAGTTGGTTTGATTGATTTGTTTATACATGTGGGTCTGTGTGCACAGCGGTGCCAACTCTCTCACATCGCGAGAGCGGTGCCAAAATCTTTTGATTTGACATCGATGCGTATTATGTGGCATACTTTTGCGAAATATGGCACCGGCCACATAGTGGAAGGCAACAAATGCCCAAGCTCTTCACGTGCTCCTAGTTAAATGAGAGGAAACAGAAACAAAGAGAGAGAGAGAGGGAGAGAGAGAGAGAGAGAGAGAGTGAAAAAATATCACTAGCCAGCCAACCCTATCGTATGAGCGAATGATATTGGTACCTCTTGATGACATGGCAATCTTATGCAGCCAGCTGCTCTAATATGTTCTCTTCTTTTGCAGATAAAAAAAGACCTGAAAGTGAAAAATGTGCTGCACTATAACAATCTCATCGAATGCCTTGATCTCCATCTTACAGAAATTGATTTGATCGACTACCGAGGCAGCACATCTGAGATTAAATTGGCCAGGTTCTTTGTTCTGGAGGCAAGTGTGCTCAAGGTAATGAGGTTTGGCACTCTTTGGCGCAACAATGAATGGCATGCTGATCACCGCAAGCATCTAAGCCTAAATGACAGTGTCTCCGCAAAAGCTGAATTTGTTTTTAAAACATCAAGTGGCCAGAGACTCAAAAACTTATTTGCCCATTAGTGACTTGTCAGGGCGGTGGATTTTAGTTTGTACGATAACGCTGCATCCACCTAAAGTAACGAAAGTTCTTACGTGAACTTCCTAGTAATTCCCTCTTCCTAGGTGCAGCATTACTCCTAACATTTGTAATATCAGTTTGAAACTTGTAATATTGCCGTGTCCTATTCCTGCGTTTTCAAAATCCTGTGAATCAAACAGGTCATGAGTTGGTGATGATGTTGTGCCTCCCATCTTTCACTAGTAGCCGTCGGATCTAGATCTAACGCATACAAACCAAGCTTCTCCATTTTTGCAAAAAGATGCCCGCACTTGTTCCCTATTTACAAACAACTCCTTGTCTCTCACAATCAGCCTTATCTCCTCCCCACCACATTTAGAAGGCCGTGGAAAAATCTGGCGAGATGGCCGCTGCCGGAGCAGTCCACCCCCAATCTTGGTGTTCCGTGCAATGCACGGGCATCTACGCACGGGAAATTATGTCGAACAGGGCTAGTTGTAAGCAGGCTAGCTCTACAGCCATGATGATAGTGACTGCAGACGGTGAGGCTGACTATGGTATGCCGAACACGGTGCCTATACTCAGGTGTCATCTCCGGCGCAGGGTCTTGTCACTTCACTGTGAGGAGCAGCACGTAATAATTTGACCAACGGGTAGTACAGTGCTAGTACTCCTAGGAGTACTACATTGGTAGTACTACTACTAGTACGAGTAGCACCACCTTCTGGATTTAGGAGTACTACCACATCCATCTAGATTTTAGTATTTGACTAGCAATATCTAGTAATGCATGTCACAAAAAATGTACTACTCCCTCTGTAAATAAATACATGGTGTTTTATTCCTATCGGCGAGAGAACTTAATGTTTTCTTGCTAACTAGAGTCTTAATAGGATTACATGCAATGATGCAATGAACTAAACACTGCATGTCATGTTTGGTAGTCTCAAGTCATTGAAAGCATGCACGGCCCACATCTCTCATTGGTTGATATGTCACGAAATAAGAAACAAGGAGGGAGTTAATGCACCGTGCCTAAGTGTTTTGGGATTATTTGGTTTTCGTAATGTGACTTACACAACATTTTTGTTTACATGATTAACATTTTATTAGTTAAATCAAAGGTCAAAACTTGGCGCAAAATGCAAAGGGGACCAATAAACCAGCAAACATCAAACTTCTCCCATTTGGCCCCAACTAGAGGTCCGGTGAGATGACTATACTGCACCGGCACGGAGGGGGGCGCAACTTCATTGACTTACGGCAACTGCCTTTGGGTGAATGACACGTGGGCCCAGGGGGTGGCTGGCCCACCTATCATACAGCCAAAGGCAGGTGCAGTAGAGGGCCGAGGAGTAGTACGAAATCCTACGCACCTACGCACGCTAACCAAGGGCAAGAGTGATCACTCGAATCGCAAGATCAGTTGACTAGTAGAAGCTAAGCTAGACCCATGGAGGCGATGAGCGCGAGCATCAGCCGGCTATGCCAGATGGTCCACGACGCCGACCTACGGCCTAGCAACGAGGAACGTCTCCAGGTAGTATTGCTTGAGGCCGGCAGGGCGAGGGGCCGCTTGGACGACAGCTTCGTCTCCTTGTTCGACGAGGTCCTCGTCGGTTTCCTCGACAAGTTCACCATCGTCAAGAAGCTCGCGGACGACTTTGACGTAAGCCTTCAGCCGACGCGCCCAGGCTCTGCGATGCCCGCCACCCTCAACGGCCACTATGGTGACAACCTCTTCGACGCACTAGTGGCTCTGCGACTGCCCGCCGTCGCGCCGGAGAATGTCCACCTTGAGGTCGCGCTCGCCGCGCAGGGCCTGGCGCAGCAAGACACCATGGACATAATCACCCACGTCTACACGCATGCAAGAGGAGGACGATAGGACGCTGAACTTCTTGGACCGCAGGGCAACCTTGGACGCACTGTTCAGAAGCACGTTGAGCTCGCCGCCAACGCCGCTACTCCTCACACGTCGGTTGGTGACCCGGCGCACTAGGGCGTGAGGATGTCGTTGATGGATCCATATGTATTTTTATCTTTCCGTCAAATCCATGTAGTAGTATATGATACTACAGTAATTATCTTACCTTTCGCATCAACTTCATAATTTTCGTACGTACTCCATGCATGAACGGCGCCAGAACCAAACCTCTCATTACTCTAGGCAAAATCGTTATTTTCTATCTATCGATCGCGCCATGGAGCAGAACCAAATTTTACAAGTTACGAGTTCAAAAGGAAAAGCCTTCCGTGTTCGCGTCGCACCCCCACCCGGTTGGTCCGGCATGCCGTTCAAGCAGGAATGCGTGCGGTGTTGCATTTTCACTTACAAGTGGGACTGTAGTTGAGCAAACCGACTATCGGCAAACCCCCACCCTGCCCACCACGCGATGGTTGAGAAAACAGGAGGGAGAAGAGATGGCTGTAGCACGGACTCCAAGAAAATTGGTGTCGGATGGGACTCGTGTGGGTGGCGTGTGCCGTAGTGCTAGACGTGAATGCTAGTTATGGCCCATGCCACCCCACTATATCGATCCTATATCGAGGTACAATACGTAGAACAAATTTCCTGCTGTCCGTGCTCAGCACTCCTCTATCTCTCTTCTTAGCCAGCCAGCGGATGCGCGGAGCCCATCGTCTGTTTGCTCACATGCGGTCCCACATGTTAGTGAAAACGCAAGCGGACCCACTGAACCTGCACATCTTTCACCTCGACATGCTGGTGATGAAAAACAAATCCAAGAAAGATCTTCGGTGGCCGCTTTTGGAGTTACTCAAGAGTAGTAAGATTCTATTTACAGTTTAACCCAAGATGCACATCTCATGGCTTCAACTTATCAACTACCACTCTATTTTCTTTCATCACACGACCTGGATGCTGGATGTCCCACGTGTCGGCAAAAGGAGGAAGAACCCGACCAAATCTTCGGTTGTGCTCTCGGATTAGACTAGTTGTGCTAACTTAAAAAATTTATTGTGTACTCCCTCCGTTCCA
The DNA here is from genome assembly GCF_018294505.1 of Triticum aestivum. Lineage (NCBI taxonomy): Eukaryota > Viridiplantae > Streptophyta > Magnoliopsida > Poales > Poaceae > Triticum > Triticum aestivum. Next base: position 631,756,751 of record NC_057801.1, read on the forward strand.
AAATACTTGACTTCCATTTGTCCAAAAATGGATGTGCCTATATACTAAAACATGTCTAGATACATATATATTTTGACAAGTAGAAGGCATGTATTGTGCAACGGAGGGAGTAGAATGGATGCAAGTTTTTGTATTGGGAAGAAGAGTACATCCATATATTGATAGAGTGCAATTTAGTAGATGTTCTATCACTTTTAGCTAGCACAGAGGCTATAGATGAGATTAGTGCACTTGTTGATACTCCTACTTGGTATGCGTGTTGCTTCTTAGACGCAGAGAAAAACGGACCGGAGGGAGTACTAGAATAGAGGCTAGACATGAGACTAGATGCGAGGAAGCAACATCTACTTCTTTACACTCGAAGAAGAAAGAAGCACGCAAGATCGAGCCTCCACATATCAACAATGAATGCATCGAGAAGGCACTAATCCAACTTACAGGAGTAGTAAAATGTATTCTTGTGGTTCTTGTTTTCTTTGGTCTTGCTTTTCTAGTCAAAATTATCGTTGGAGTTCGTGCAAAACGGAGGTCCGTTTGGGGTCGTGCGTTGCAGTTGGCCTTACAAGTGGGACCGCAGTTAAGGAAAACGACAATCGGCAAACCCCCACCTCGCCCGCCGCACGATGGCTGAGTTAGAGAAATGATGAGGTTGAAGAGATTGCTCTAGCACGGACTCCAAGAAATATGATGTCAGATGGAAGTCGTGCTGGTGGCGTGTGCCATACTCCTGGACGTGAATGCTTGTTCTGGCCCATGCCACCCTACTACTCCTACTAGTTAGTTCTATATAGTACTACTAGTATCGAGGATTCGAGGTGCTGGTTACGTAGTACAGTATGGCTACAGTAAAAACACCCGCACGATGCGCAAAGCATGTGAAGCTAGTACAAATAGTGTACTACTATTGTTGATTGGCCCCATCCGATAACCTGTTGCAATGCACGTACAATTATGTATTCGGAAAATATATTTTTTGCCTCGTCGCACCACTAACTCACAGAAGCAACTCGAAAGCCATTCATAAATTTAGTAAGTTTATCACAGGCATATCATTTTATTACATACAACAGGTCATCAACCCACATCGACAACGAGGATACATTATAAATACTAAAGTTTTCACCACACAACAAATAACAAGCAATGAAATGAACTTCAACTCAACCATTACTCGGCGTTGGAAACACTTGCTTTGAACCACAAGTGATTCTCTGGGACGGGCCATCCATTGTCGATCTGGAGACCAATGCAGGACTGACCATCCAGGCTGAAGCGGCCTACTATATCAGTACCAGGGTAGGGAACCACCCAAATGTTCGAGGTATAGACATAGTTTCTTCTCATAAATGGTAGTAACGTTGTGTCAACAGTAGTTGGATCGCCTTTCACCATCATTGGATAGTTTTGTCCAAGGAAGAGCGAGTTTTCTCCAAGACTATCAATTCTGTACCAGGGAGAAGGAGTTGGCGCTAGCACACTAGTATCCATCCCAAATACCATGCAACGGGTGTTGTAATAGGTCCGGAGAGTGCGACCATGGGAGACTACACCTGCTTCCTTAGCAGTAACATCATCAGTGGGCTGTATACACACGAGAAGAGGTGATCCATCAGAATTAGTTGTCAGGCGCCAAATAGTATATGGGCGCTGCTCGTCCTCATGCTCGTGATCATCACCATAATCATCTCCCCCTTGGTTATAAAAATCTTCAAGTATAGGTGGTGGAATGTTCACAGGACCTTGGAAACACAAGAAGAAGGTTAATTAGTAAGGCTGGCCATAGTGGGGGTAACATAAGTAGTATCATGCACTTGGGACTCGCAAACATGCTTATGTGGCAGGCAATTAAGGAAGAGAGAGATGGTTATAGTAACATAGGTAGATACCATAACATAATAAATGTGATGCTACTATGTGTCATGCATGGCAATAAATGAGACCACCTATGATACTAATCTAAGATACTATGCACTATAGAGGTAGTAATATAAACTAGTAACATATGCATGTTACTAGTCTAAGTTACTCCCCACTATGACCAGCCTTGCTACCCGCATGCATGTGGATGAAACAATTATAATTACGGTGGAAGACAAACGTACCGAAACAATGAGGATGCCATGCAAAAACAGTGCCACGAGTGGTGGCAGCAAACACAAGGCCCTCGTATTGAATTGCATCACAGTACTCATCCGTGTACAGAAACTGATTTTTGAGCAATATCCATCCAGTCAAACCACTGACGACGGCAACAAGCTTGTCGAAGATAGCAACAACTTCATAGTTGTTGTAATTCCAAGAGCGGTCGGGGACTCGAGAAATTGCTATCTTCCGTAGAAGACAGTCACCATGATTGTATTTGAACGTGCGTACAATACCGGTGTGCTCAACCTCTGGGCAGTCTGCTAAGATTTTTGGAAGTGGAACCCGGTCACGAGTGTACACATTCACAAGTTCCCACTCATAGTTGGACCCAATGTAAACAACCCAATCTCCATTTGCGCCTGCCCAAGCCTTGCCCTCAAGCGATGGCATCTTAACATCATACGTATCATTATCAAACGACATCAACTTGCACAGGGCGAGGCCTCCATCGTGACGGCGCCAGTCATCAGGGTCACGGCGAAGAAGATAGGAGAGATCAAACCGCTCCTTGACTCTTGGGTTCCTTGTAATGATGTTATTAGTTGAGTCGAGAATGGGCTTGAACGAACCTGCCATGCTAGCCGAGGTGATGACATTGCACCGATCAATGAGTTCCTCCACCACGTCATCTTTCAGATCGGGGCAAGAATAACGGGGTCGTTTCTGTCCTGTTCCCTCCATGGAGAAGATGATCGAACATTGGCAGAAGAAAGGGTGAAGGGCTGAAGGAAAATGGAGGAGGGAGAGGAAGAGCGTGCGACAACAGTTCCAAATCGAGAGGGAAAGGCGAAGAGTCGGTGGACGGTTGCCAGTTTGCCACGGTTCACGAAGGGGCGCCACGGCCTACACATCGGTTCGGAAATACTCCTACTACTCGCCGTCGTCTCAATGATATGTGGAACGGGACCACATGTCAACGAGACATGGTGTGTAATTTCTCGTGCAAAATGCGATCTGGCCGCGTTGGCATGAGGTGCCGCATTAGTTATCGGCCTTTATTTTTAATGGCGCGCCGTTCACTTTTGAAGCACGACTAACTGGTACTGTACGCAAAGAAAATATAAACTACTCTACCACTACTCCACCTCTAGTACTAGTAGTATAAAGAAGATATATAGGCTGGAGCTTCAGCGCTTTCTTGCCAAGGGCTGCCCACTTGCTTCTCACACTACCACCCTCTCTCTAGATCTAAAAAAGACGGCCCCTCTCTCCCTCCTCACCGGTGGTCACAGATCCGCCGGGGAAGAAAAGGACGTGCAACATTGACGCACTCATCGTTAGCGAGCGAGGTCACGCATTGACGACAAGGCCGTCCTCGCAGACCTAGCGCCCGCGCGGGATCGCTGTCGTAGTGTGTGCGGAGGACGACGACCATGAGCGAAGCCACTTCCAGCCGACCCTCAGGTATGCTACCTCTTTTCGAACCATACCCTTGTTCTATTGCCCCATCTGGCACGTCGTTGCATGTGGATCTTTTTCCACTCCACCATCTTCCCAATTTGCTATCCTCTGCTCTGCTGGCCATGCAGACGAAAACCATAATTTACACTATTAAAGGAAACCCTACTTCATGCAGACTAATGCATGTCTGGATTGAGTAAGGAAAGGAAGGAAGACTGTACTGTCCAAGAGAGTAGGCATCGAACCCGGATCTAGGTTGAAAAGGGGAAAATCAGTAGCTAAGGAACGAGTCTCGTGTATCTTGGTTGAAGAAGGGTAGAAAGGCATGACAACGCAATAGAGAGTGACCAGGTCGATCGGTTTGTTGTCCTCACATAGGAAAAAGGTGGCTAAAGAGAACAAAAATGGGACGTAATCCACATATGCTGCCTGGATATTTGTTGCTCTGGGCAACCATACCTCCCTCACCACTCTGCGTCCATGGAGGTACATCATACTGGTGCGCCCACTGTCCGAATGGGCCTCCCATGCTCTTATTGCCACTTTTTTTGCTGTTAGTATAACGCCAGCAGTCAAGTCAAGCAATGCTACTGCTAAAGTGAAGCCACATTTAACTAGTGCCGCTCTCAGTCTAATGCCACCGATAAATTTAAGCAATGCCATTTAATGTCACTGGATTATTTCAGGGTTAGCTGTTGATTGTGGATGTATTAAAGATTTTTCAGTTAAGGCATTATAATGTTGTTGCAGAGCCAGTATACCAACGATGAAACTTGTTACTACCTTCAGATTTTTGCACTGTTAATGCTTATAGATTACATACCTCACTTTCATGAGATAAGTTAATTTTTTGTACAGTGTCACCAAAATGCCAAGGCGCTGATGTCATTTTATTTTGGTTAAACTTCAAAAACAATTATGAAGAGAAGAGGAAAGGTCAAGAGTGGGCACTTCCTCCTCCGGCTGTTCTCTTGATTCGTTCGATCAAGTTTTTATGTTTGATCGATTCTCAAGATTGGGATAGCAATTTTTAAGGTCCCCCCGAGTTCGAAATGATATTTACCTTGGAGGTACATGGTTTACAATTTTTTTATACTGTCATTAGTTAATAATGCTAGTTACCTTCAGACTTTTGTATTTGGTTTAATGCTCATGCACAGCTAGTATACCAGTGCTGAAACTTGTTACCTTTACATTTTGTATTGTTAATTCTTATAGAAACCTTCCAGTGCTAGAGTTTATTGAAATATGTTCAGTAAAACCATTGTACTGTACCCTGTAATAAACTACTACTCTACTGTTGCACTAGCCACTGGATTAGTGTATATTTGTAGTATTTGAATGGTGTTGCATTAGCGTATGGACATAAATAAAGTGTGGCAAGCTTTCCCAGATATGTGCTCAAGAAAACTACTACATGTTTTTCTAAATACTAGACGTTTGGGTACTTTAAATTGAACCGCGAAAACGTCTTATATTAAGAAACAGAGGGTGTAGAGTTCACTCAAATTATCCCGGTAAAGCTAGTCACACCTTTGTTAAAATTAATGTTCATTATGTTATCGGAGGAGGTCTGTATGTTTGTCTCTAATGCCTGTCTACTACATACCCGACATCATGATGTAATGTTAAGTCATTTCCTTTTGTACAATGTACCTAAATTGTCAAGGCGGTGATGGCATTTTATTTTAGTAGAACTGCACAAAATTTGCTTAAAAGAAGAGGAAAGGTCAGGAATGGCTCAGTTTTTCAGAAAAAAACTATGTATGCCTTCCTGACATCAGCCGTTGTTGCTTTATTTATTCCTTCAAACAGGTGGTTAGAAACAGTCTTGCTACCTTTTCCCATTAAGAAATTGGAATGCTTATATTTGTGAGTCTATGCTTCAACTAGTGCCACTTTTATAGTAATCACACTTTCAATATCTATGCAAACAGAGATGCTCGATTTTAGTGGAGCTGCACAAAAAGTCCAACTGGTTCAACATTAGGAGCATGTTTTTTCCAAACCTTTATATCCAATTGGTGGCACTATGAGCTGTTCATTACGAAGGTACATGGTTTGCTACTATCTTGCTACTCTTTTTGTTTTGTCATTAGATAGTAATACTAGTGGTTTGCATGTGAATTTATTCGTAGGGTGGACCTACATTGGAGGTGTAGGACATGATTCAATGATTGGATGCTCAATTTCAGTTGTATAGATTTCACCTCTTCCATCACTGCGAACATGGTGTGGTATATGCTTACTAGCTGCTTGATATTTGTGAAGACAGAGATGTCTGCCCGTTGCTATTTGGCAACAAAGTGTCCGCAATTTTGGTTGAACTGCACAAGAGAATAGTATAGCCACTGCATGCAGTGCCATTTGAAAATGGACACAAAGATTGGATAGTCACTTCATGGACTGCAGAAAAGTAGTACTGTACTATTTACTGGCCAACAGTTGGTGCTTCATTGCTTTGGTCTGATTATACAATGGGCATCATTTTCCCTAAGTTAAAGTTTGTATTCCGAAAATAGTCTCGCGGTGTGATCGAGAGAAGACCAAATCATATTGCAGTGGATGTTCCTCCATCATGTGTGGTTCATTCTCATGGTTCCAGCTGTTGGTGAAACCACTTACGTTTGCAAGAGGAATTGTAGGCTTCACAAACAAATTTGTCTTTCAGTCTGTACTGAATGTTGGCCAAGAGAAGCATCCATGTTAGTAGGAAGAACAGATGTTTTTTCTAGATCTTTGCTTTTGGAGCTACATATTTGTATATGATCTGTGAATCATTGAGATGCATTAACATGTTGTTCTTATGTATGGGAATCGTACTAGTTAGTTTTAGTTGCGACGCAAGATCCGAACTGGCTGATCTTTGCTTTTGGAGCTACATATTTGTATATGATCTGTGAATCATTGAGATGCATTAACAGTTACTTATTTCTGTTCGCTCAGTGTTTACAAGTTACTGATCGATCACTAGCTAGCCTACAAATGCGCACCTGGCAGTTTTATTTGCGACGCAAGATGCGAAGTGGCAGTTTTTTGAATAAAAATGCCTACCTCTGAAGAAACTGACAAGCTACACTATCGATCCTACACGGATAAATAGCGTATCACGCATGTACTACCTCCTTTCCGGTTTGCAGGGCTCAATTCAAGAAATGACCTACTCGATCCTACAAGAATAAATAGCGGATCACGCACGTACTATTACCTCCTTTCTGGTTTGCAGGGCTTAATTCAAACCTCTCACCAACGAAGGTTGTAACGCCCCGGATACAACTTTCCATATTCGTAACTCCAACTCTTGCCTTTTCCGGAGATGTGATATGTTATTTCCTCCGTGGTTGGTTTTTCTTGTTTCGCATTTTGTTCATGTCTTGCATTTCATCATCGCATCATTCACATTGCATCGGCACTCCGTTGCCGTCATGTTTTAAAACTCGTAGTCGTTTGTAGTTGTCGCATTTCCCCCTTGCCTTCATTGACCGATCCGAGTCTAACCGGGTTTTCGATCCCCTCTTGTCTGGCCATTTGACCCCTCTACTCTTTACTCAAACCCCTCGCATGCGTCCGAAACTTGCCCCGAACCCGAACCGCTCGGTCATGACCAACAGGTCCGGATCATCCCCCAACATCCCCAAAACATCTCCTTTTTCTTAATTGGATGCTCTAGCCTATTTATTCCAGGCTGTCCGATTACGATCGGAGGGACCAAATAGTCCCTAGCCAAATCCACTTGCTATATATACACGGGATCCAACCCTAGAAATTAGGCAGCTTGTCCCATCCTTCTCATTCCTCCTAGCCGCCGCCACTCTCTCCCTTGGTTTCAGCGCCGAGCCAACCAGCCACCACCGATCCTCTTCCTTGGGATCCATCCCCTCCCGATCCAAAATTCCACAGCCTCCTCTCGTTTTCCCCTAGCCGAGCCTCCGTGCAGCAGCCGCCTCCCCGTGCAGATCTCCTGCATCTTCGTCCTCCAGCCGTGCCCGAGGCAATCGCCTCCTCTGCTTCCCGAGAGCCACTGCAGCAACAGATGGAGGTCCCCTGCCTCGTCCCCGTGCACCACCAGCAGATGAGCTCCGCACCGCCCCTTCCTTCCTTTCCCGCTTCTCTCTTCTCCCTCTCACATCTCTGCCCTGTTTTCTTTTTCTGACAGAGAACCATCAGCTGAAGCCATCCGTGCCGCTCGAGCTCCTCCTTGCACAGCGCGTGCCCGTGCGACCCTGTCGCTGGCGACTCGTCTCCGGCCATCCCCATCGTCAGCCACCTCACCGCTAGCCTGCGCAAGACCTCCCCGCCGTTGAGCTCGCCTATGCTCCATCCCCTCGCCTCTGCGCCAAGTCCCTTGTGGCCTGCTTCTTCTTGAATCGGCCACGGAAGCGCCCGCCTGCGGCCACCTGCGCTGAGGTCCCGCCGGATCTGTACGCTGGCACCTCGTCTCGGACCGCCTGCGATGCCTGCTGCCGTCGCCTTCCTCCAGCGTCGCCGGCCTCACCTGCTGCTGCCGCTGTTTCCCCTGTCGAACGAATGAGCATGACCCCATCGCCAAGTTCAGATCGATCCCCTGCGTGTTGACCACGCCCCTGCATCGTCCACGCGCCTGGGCCTCCTCTTCTCCGGCCCAGCGCCTCAAAGCCAAGCCGGCCTGCTTCGGCCTCCTCCACCGACCGGCCCATGAGGCCTGGTGAGCAGCCCCCGCCCCCAGTGCTCCTGTCGGGCCAGCAGATTCGGCCCATCTCATGTTTTTTTTCCTGGACGATTTTGCGATTTAAACTAGTGCATTAATAATTACAGAAAATGCCCCTATTTTAAACTGCTAATAACTATTAAACCATGCATCATATTAAAATGATTTATATATGTAAAATGCTTAGAATGTCATCTAGTTTAATATTTTGCCACTCTCATCCATGTTTAAAATGTTTAAATTGGTGTTTGCATTAATTTGCTAAAATGCCATGTTTAAATGGTTTATTTCATAACTAGATAACCGTAGCTCGGTTTTAAATAAACTTTATATGTAAATGGGGTAGAAAAATGCCTAGTTTAACTTGGTGCACTCATCTTGCATGTTTAACAACTCTAAAATATGGTTTAGGGAAGAATAGTACCAAATTCATTTTATGCACATGGGGATTTTTCAGAATTGTTGTTTTGTGGTTCCGGCCTCATTTAAACTTGTTTAGATAGGTAGTTTTATTATGCCTCACCTCTTGCCATGTTTAACAACATTTAATATTGTTTGGTAGCTTAAACGAGATTAAACTAAATCTGTCCATGTGGTGTTTTGTCAATATGCAACTCGTTGCATATTGAGCTCAACTTAACTTGTAGTATTGTTTGTTGCACTTTGCCATGCCATGCCTCTTTAAACCGGACATGCATCATACTTGTTTGTGCATCATGCAATGTTTATGCTTGTGCATTTACCATGTTGTTTGTTTCTTTCTGGTGTTGCTTCTTAGTTCCGGTAATGTTGCGATTGTGAGGATTCGTTCGTCTACGCTTGGTTCGTCTTTGTGGCTTCATCTTCTTCATGGACTCGTTCTTCTTCCTTGCGGGATTTCAGGCAAGATGACCGCTACCCTGGATCTCACTACTATCATTGCTATGCTAGTTGCTTCGTACTATTGCTTTGCTGCGCTACCTATCTTTTGCTCATCAAGCCTCCCAAATTGCCATGAACCTCTAACCTTTGACACCCTTCCTAGCAAACCATTGTTTGGCTATGTTGCCGCTTTGCTCAGCCCCTCTTATAGCGTTGTTAGTTGCAGGTGAAGTTGAAGATTGCCCCATGATGGACAGGATTATGTTGGGATATCACAATATCTCTTATTTAATTAATGCATCTATATACTTGGTAAAGGGTGGAAGACTCCGCCTTATGCCTGGTGTTTTGTTCCACTCTTGCCGCCCTAGTTTCCGTCATACCGGTGTTATGTTCCTGGATTTTGCGTTCCTTACGCGGTTGGGTGATTTATGGGACCCCCTTGACAGTTCGCTTTGAATAAAACTCCTCCAGCAAGGCCCAACCTTGGTTTTACCATTTGCCTCACCTAGCCCTTTTTGCCTTGGGTTTCCGGAGCCCAAGGGTCATCTTTATTTTATCCCCCCCGGCCAGTGCTCCTTCGAGTGTTGGTCCATACCGAGCAACCTGCGAGGCCACCACGGGGCAACTCGAGGGCTGGTTTTACTCGTAGCTTGACTTATCCGGTGTGCCCTGAGAACGAGGTACGTGCGACTCCTATCGGGATTTGTCGGCACATCGGGCAGCTTTGCTAGTCTTGTTTTACCATTATCGAAATGTCTTGTAAACCGGGATTCCGAGTCTGATCGGGTCTTCCTGGGAGAAGGAATATCCTTCGTTGATCGCAAGAGCTTATCATGGGCTAAGTTGGGACACCCCTGCAGTGTATAAACTTTCGAAAGCCGTGCCCGTGGTTATGGGCAGATGGGAATTTGTTAATGTCTGGTTGTAGATAACTTGACACCAGATCCGAATTAAAACGCATCAACCGCGTGTGTAGCCGTGATGGTCTCTTTTCGGCGGAGTCCGGGAAGTGAACACGGTTTTTGGGTTATGTTTGACGTAAGTAGGAGTTCAGGATCACTTCTTGATCATTGCTAGCTTCACGACCATTCCGTTTGCTTCTCTTCTCGCTCTTATTTGCGTATGTTAGCCACCATACTTGCTTAGCCGCTGCTGCAACCTCACCACTTTACCCCTTCCTTTCCCATTACGCTTTGCTAGTCTTAATACCCATGGTAATGGGATTGCTGAGTCCTCGTGGCTCACAGATTACTACAACAATAGTTGCAGGTACAGGTTACGCGATGATCATGACGCGAGAGCGATGTTTGCTTGTTTTGGAGTTCTTCATCTGCTTCTTCTTTGATCAGGGGATAGGTTCCAGGTCGGCAGCCTGGGCTAGCAGGGTGGATGTCATTTGAGTTTCTGTTTGTGTTTCATCCATAGTCGGATGTTGATACTGTGTATGATGTATTGTTGTATTCGTGTGGCATTCTATGCCTCTTATATGTATCCCCACCTATTATGTAATGTTGATGTAATGATATACACCTTGCAAAAGCGTTTCAATATGCAGGTCTATCCTTGGTGGGACCTTCGAGTTCCTTTTGGATAGGGTCGCATATTGGGCGTGACAAAGGTACTCCCTCCGTTCGAGTTTATTAGTCCCGTGAGCAAAGCAGCAAGACCAAGGCATGGCAATAATTAACGGCATACAGAAGTTTAAGCCTAATTAATTCCAGTGATTTAAGTGGCTGCATGCGTGCCCTCGGCTGCGACTCGTTGCATGCTGCTTCGCGTACTGCCTGCGAGCGATTCTGAGTGCCTGCATGCAGCCGACCGTAATTAAGGCAGCTAACTGATGTGAAAAAGATACGCTTTAATTGTTGCAGGCTTTTTAAATCTGTGAAATCATTATTGACAAGGAGGGAGATGATTCGAGTGCACTCGTTTGACCGCCATGCCGGTGTGCGAACCAGATGCGATGGGACGACACAGTCATAATTTCAGTTTCCCTAGTTTTCCACGGCAAGCTGGCGCGCTAAGCCATTATGCATTGAATTCCGATGACCGTCGCGCTACCTCCCCCCTATAAGTACTGTTTCTCGGCATTCTCCAGTGCCACCGTGACCCAACTCGCCATATCCTCATAAGTCCCCACTAGCCCGACGTCGCTCGCCACGTCCGCCATGCCCCCGCCCGTCCGCGGTAGGCGACGCCGGAGGCGGTCACCGCCGGAACTAGTGTTCGGTTTTTCACCGGAAGGCAGACGGAGGGAGGAGGCATTCTATCTGTCTTTAGATGACAATGCGCAGATCGAGGAGTTGTTGGAGCGTGACCGCATGGCGGAGGAGCAGGAGTTGTTGGAGCGCGACCGCCTGGCGGAGGAGCAGCGTAACGCCGATTTGCGCCGCCAGCGGGACATGGAGCAGCAGCGCACCGACGCTCTGAGTCGCGAGCAGAGCGCCCGCAACTGGGCCGACTACGTGGAGGCCGGCGCCCGGCAAATAGCCCTGGAGGCTGTCGGGCACGCACGCGTTCGCGATGCCGATTTTTACTACCAGCTCGTCAAGTGGGTTTCCCGCTTGGAAGCCGAAGCTTCGGTGGACCACATCGGCATGGAAAGGGCCAACGCGCGCGAGCAACGCGCCCTATCGCACCTCTGGCAAGTCCGAGGTGAGGCACAGGACGCCGGTGCCGGCGTTTAGCGTGTACCACCGGCATCGTCTAGTTAGCTAAGAGTAAGTTAGTACTTGTCTAGTGGGAGTAGATAGTTAACTTGGCTATGATGGTTGTCAACGTGGAAGTTCAGTACTCTATATGTGGATCAGACCTGTTACTTTGCTCTGAATGTTGAACTTTCCATTTGAACGTATGGAATGGGCTGTTATTTTTTAAATGGGTTGTATTTGTCCTCCACGGGTTTAGAGGCTGACTTGTGGGCCTAGCAAATTGATGCGTACACAATCAGGAGATGATTGTACGTGGAGAGGATGACAGCAGGGACCCGCCAAGGTCATGGCAGTACGCAAGCAAGTGCCTCCTTATTTCAAGCCAATAAAAAAATGGCTCCTCCTAGTGGATTTCTTACATCTGGGTCCCATGCCATTGTCAACGTAGTCAATAAACGAGAGAATTGCACAACGAGCGGCTGACACCAGGGACCCATCAGCTCGCCCAGTTATTTTTGTTTTGGGTTAATTTGATAAATGCCTCTGAGAAATGCCACCGCAATTTCCAAACTTTGAAAAATGCCATTTCATGCCATTTCTAGTGGCATTTTTTGAAGTCTGGAGTGGCGTTTTTCAAAGTTTGCAAACTGCAGTGGCGTTTTTCAAAGTTTGCAAAAATTGCAGTGGCATTTTTCAAAGTTTGGAAATCGTAGTGGCATTTTTATGAATCGCCATAATTGGAGTGGCATTTATCTAATATGTTTTTGAGACGGAAGCAGGGTGTCAACTGGGCTGTGCAGGACACTCTGGCCTGTCTAGACAACCTTTTCTTTTATGTTTACCACAGACCAACCCATTAGTTTTTTTTTCTTTTTGAAAATGGCTAGCCCAGTTTTTTGTGATTTGTCAAGTAAGTCACTTTATCAGGCCTGTTGGGCTAGACGAGGAGAGCTTCATTCGGCTGGCCGAGAAAATGGCCTATCAGTAATGAGAAATGGGATGTACATTTTTAAAACACATCAAACCAACAACTAGTTTCAAATATCTTTTTTTCATTTCGAGATTTTAAATTGCATTGATTTTTATGCATGGACAATTTATTGGATTTTATATTGATATACATTTATTTTTAAAATCAGTCTGAATGTGACTCGAAATTTCAGGATTAAAAACAGTTCAGACCGCACCGACATATGCAAAATTTCGTATAATTTTTTAACCGTGGCCACAATATGGGCTGTAATGCTAACAAAAAGAACATGGGCTCCAAAAAAACCCGTAAGAATTAACAAATGGGCTGTAAACTATTTGAAATAATGGCAGATGGGCTGTATGCTGTTTTCACAGATTTGAGGCTTTCCACAGATGGCCTGTATACTGTTGGATGTCCATCCAATGGCCGTCGTGCTTCTTCAATCTCTGCTCCTCCTGCTCCAGCCGCTCAAACAAGCGCCGGCGGGACTGCCTGCTCCCTCCTCCTCGCGGCCGGCTGTGCTGCCATGTAGGCCTCACCGCCCCATCGTACTCCCATCGCTGGCCTAGCTATCCCTCTACTCACCCTCAGTCCCACACATGCTGTTATTCTCCAGCGACGGCAGACAAATCAGTAAACCCTCGTAGTCCTCCACGTGAGAAATAACTGCCGAGTATTCCCTGGCTCCGTGTCGTTCCCTTCCTAGGCCTCGCTGTCGCCCACTGCCCTGGTGCTCTCGGCGCGGCCTGGTCAACGTGGTCAATGAACGACATCCATCAGAAGTGGACTGTACGTGGAGAGGCTGACAGCTGGGTCCACGGCCGCATGCAAGGAAATGCCTCCTTATTACGCACAAAATAATGATTCCTCCACCTGACATCTGGGACCCACCAAAAGGGCCTCTATATTTCGCGAAAAAAACGTTACCGCTGCTGACAGCTCGGACCCACCAGCTATATCTTCGCACGCAAGGAAGTGCCTCCTTATTATGCCCAAAAAAAAGAATACCCCCTGCTAGCTGGGACCCAGTATAGTGGGCCTACTAAGTTGATGGGGACGAAGGGCTTTGTCAACTTAGTCAATATGCACGATTCTAGCTCGACTGACCGAACGATGTCCATCCAACGGCCGTAGTGCTTCTTCAACCTCTGGTCTTCTTGCTCCAGCCGCCCAAAGCAGCGCCGATCGTGCCGCTTGCTCCTGCCTCCCGTGGCCGGCTGTGCTGCCGTGGAGGCCTCACCGCCCCCATACTATTCCCACCGCTGGCCAGGCCATCCCTCCACTCCACTCACCCACACCCCCTGTTATTCTACGGCGACGACAGCGTAACCAAACCAGTGAACCCTCGTACTCCTCTCCGCGTGGGCATCCACTGCCGCGTCTTCCCCGGCTCCACATCGTCCCCTTCCCAGGCCTCGCCGTCGTCCACCGCCGTGGTGCTCTCGGCGCGGCGTGGTCCATGTGGTCAACGACCGACTTCCATCGGAAGAATACTGCACGTGGAGAGGCTGACAGCTAGGTCCATGACAGCCGCAAGGAAGTGCCTCCTTATTACGCGGAAAATAATTATTCCTCCACCTGACAGCAGGGATCCACCAAACGGGCCACCAGTATTTCACGAAAAAAACGTTTGCCCCTGACCGCTGGGACCCACCCGACGGGCCACCGTATTTCATCAAAAAACATTCCCCCTGTTGTCAGCTCGGACCCACCGGAAGTGCCTCCTTATTACGCACAAAAAAAATGAATACCCCCCAGCTAGCCGGGACCCACCTTGGTGGGAGGCTGACTTGTGGGCCTACTAAGTTGACGGGGATGGAGGGCTTTGTCAACTTAGTCAATATAAACGATTCTAGCTCCAGTGACCGTACGATGTCCATCCAACGGCCGTAGTGCTTCTTCAACCTCTGGTCTTCTTGCTCCAGCCGCCCAAAGTAGCGCCGGTCGTGCCGCATGCTCCTGCCTCCCGTGGCCAGATGTGCTGCCGCAGAGGCCTCACCGCCCCTACTATTCCCACCGCTGGCCAGGCCCTACGGCGACGGCAGCCTCACACCGCAGCCGAACCAGTGAACCCTCGTACTCCTCTCGGCGTGGGCTTCCACTGCCGCGTCTTCCCCGTCTCCCTGCCGTCCCCTTCCTAGGCCTCGCCGTCGTCCACCGCCCTGGTGCTCTCAGCGCGCGTGGTCAACGTGGTCAAGGAACGATTTCCATCGGACGTGGACTGTATGTGGAGAGGCTAACAACTGGGTCCACGGCCGCAACAAGGAAGTGCCTCCTTATTACGCGGAAAATAATTATTCCTCCACCTGACAGCGGGGACCCACCGGATGGGCCACCATATTTTGCAAAAAAATGTTTCCCCCCTGACTGCTGGGACCCACCAGCTACACCTTCGCACGCAAGGAAGTGCGTCCGGGTAAAAAAAATGATTCGCCCCTCTGACTGCTGTGACCCACCAGCTACATTTTCGCACGCAAGGAAGTGCCTGACAGTCGGGACCCACCTGGTCGAAGCGTACGTAGCGTTGTCATTCTGGTCGCGAACATGTACGTACATACTGGTCATTGTAGAGGCGCGCACGTGTCGTAGTAGAGGCGCGCACGTAGCATGTACACGTACGTACAGCGGCCAGGGTGCAAGAAAGAAAATATGGCCACGTATGTGTACATACGGGTGGGGTCTCAAATGCCTACTCGCGCATACGTACATGGCTGGGTCGGAATAGAGAAACAGTGTCGTCGTCGTGTTCATGGGGAGCCAACCGGCTGGGTCGGAACGGAATGCGTGGTCGTGTTCATCGGGAGGGCTTGGATGGAACAGGCGATGGAAACGAGGCCTGGCGTACCGCACAACAGAGTAAATGGCCTTGTGTTCGACCGGCCACATTCGAAATAGGATCTTGTTGATCGGGAGGGGCCTGGCGTACCGCAAAACGGAGGAAACGGACCTCCTACGGTCGAAACGGGGGTCCTGTTGATCGGGAGGGGTGTGGCGTACGGCAAAACAGACGAAACGGACCTCCTGCGGTCGAAACGGGGGTCCTGTTCATCAAGAGGGGTGTGGCGTACCGCAAAACGGATGAAACGGACTTGTGTTGGAGCGCTACGGTCAAAACGGGGGTCCTGTTCATCAGGAGGGGTGTGGCGTAATGCAAAACAGACGAAACGGACTTGTGTTGGAGCGCTGCG